>NC_052154.1:128894094-129050174 GCF_902713615.1 Scyliorhinus canicula | reverse complement strand
TTTCTTCTCTTCCCCCCCCCCCCGTCGTCTTTTCTTCTCTTCTTCCCCCCCCCCGTCGTCTTTTCTTCTCTTTCCCCCCCCCCCGTCGTCTTTCTTCTCTTTCCCCCCCCCCCGTCGTCTTTTCTTCTCTTTCCCCCCCCCCCCCCCGTCGTCTTTTCTTCTCTTTCCCCCCCCCCCCCCGTCGTCTTTTCTTCTCTTCCCCCCCCCCCCCCCCCCCCCCCCGTCGTCTTTTCTTCTCTTCCCCCCCCTTTCCATCCTCTGGTGTTCCTCCTCTGGCGCATCCCATCCACTGGCATCTCCCCTCTCCTTCCCCATCTCATCCTCTGGCCCCTCCCCTCGCCCTCACCCATCCCATCCTCTTGCGTCTCCCCTTGCCCATCCCATCCTCTGGCATCTGCCCTTGCCCTCTCCATCCCATCCTCTGGCGTCTCCCCTCGCCCGCCTCGACCTCTGGGGTCTCCCCTCGCCTTCCCCATCCCGTCCTCTGGGGTCTCCCCTCGCCCTCCCCATCCTGTCCTCTGGCTTCTTCCCTCACTCTCCCCATCCCGTCCTCGGGCGTCTCCCCTTGCCCATCCCATCCTCTGGTGTCTCCCCTCACCCGCCTCGACCTCTGGGGTCTCCCCTCGCCCTCTCCGTCCCGTCCTCTGGCGTCTCCCTTCGCTCTGCCCATCCCATCCTCTGGCATCCCCCCTCGTCCGCCTCGTCCTCTGGGGTCTCCCCTCGCCCTCGCCATCCCGTCCTCTGGCTTCTTCCCTCACTCTCCCCATCCTGTCCTCGGGCGTCTCCCCTTGCCCATCCCATCCTCTGCCGTCTCCCCTTGCCCATCCCATCCTCTGGCGTCTCTCCTCGACCACCTCGTCCTCTGGCGACTCCCCTCGACCTCCCTGTCCCATCCTCTGGTGTCTCCCCTCGCCTTCTCCATCCCCGCCCTCTGTTGGCGACCCCCCCCCAACAGTCCATGTACATTTTGGATGTTGCATTCAGCTCAATATATTTGTTAGTCTCCTTAGCCTGTGAAGTGCTTCCTGATGTCTTGCATTTGCTATTAAATTTCCAGCTCAGTCTGTTCTGAAAGGGGTGAGTCCGCAGTCCATGGAAATTGTTTCTCTGTTTATGCTGGCTCTGTGTCCAGTGGGTCCCGTCATTTGTGATGGGATTGCATTGGTTTCACACTCTCATCCAGATATCGTCACAGTCTTGTGTAGTAGTCTCCTGTAGCTCCCGTAACAGCCTCCCCGAACAGGCGCCGGAATGTGGCGACTAGGGGCTTTTCACAGTAACTTCATTTGAAGCCTACTCATGACAATAAGCGATTTCATTTAATTTCATTAGTGAGTGTTACATGTGGACTGACTTCATTTTCTGAGTGAATATGTGAGGGGAGTAACAGAAGTAATTTTTCTACCAGTTATATAGAACATAGAACAGTACAGCACAGAACAGGCCCTTCGGCCCTCGATGTTGTGCCGAGCCTTGTCTGAAACCAAGATCAAGCTATCCCACTCCCTGTCATTGTGGTGTCCTCCATGTGCCTTTCCAATAACCGCTTGAAAGTTCCTAAAGTGTCCGACTCCACTATTACAGCAGGCAGTCCATTCCACACCCCAACCACTCTCTGAGTAAAGAAGCTACCTCAGATATCCCTCCTATATCTCCCATCCTGAATCTTATAGTTATGCCCCCTTGTAACAGCTACATCCACCCGAGGAAATAGTCGCTGAACGTCCACTCTATCTATCCCCCTCATCATCTTATAAACCTCTATTAAGTCGCCTCTCATCCCCCTCCGCTCCAAAGAGAAAAGCCCTACCTCCTTCAACCTTTCCTCATAAGACCTATCTTGCAAACCAGGCAGCATCCTGGTAAATCTCCTTCGCGCCCTTTCCAATGCTTCCACATCCTTCCTATAATGGGGTGACCGGAACTGCACACAATACTCCAAATGTGGTCTCACCAGGGTCATGTATAATTGCAGCATAACCCCACGGCTCTTAAACTCAAGCCCCCTGTTAATACTGTTAAGTTGAATTCACCAATACTGAAGAATGAAACCCTTTGTCTCGTGTTGACTTGATATCGGGTACGGCATGGTTTCCTCACAGTAATAGCTGAGCCCTGCCATTATCCCAGAACTCCCGACAGCAACCTGCCATTTGAAATGAAAATCGCTTATTGCCACAAGTAGGCTTCAAATGAAGTTACTGTGAAAAGCCCCTAGCCGCCACATTCCGGCGCCTGTTCGTGGCGTCTGATATGGGAATTGAACCGTGCTGCTGGCCTGCCTTGGTCAGCTTTAAAAGCCAGCTATTTAGCCCAGTGTGCTAAACCAGCCCCCATTTGCTGCGCGGTTCTGAGAAATATGAAGTTGACAGGCAGGGTAAGGTCCATCAAACCTACCCCAAACTCTTGATTGGGGCATCACAGCTAAATACTTATCCACCCCCCCCCCCCCCCCCACCCCCCCTTTTCCTCTGGGCTGCCATGTAATCTCCAGGGAAAACAAGCTCCTCAGGGAATTGAAACCATTTCAGGAGATTGCATCGCCAGCTGTTGTTGGCACCTTCTATATGGCACAATCTTGCCTCAGTCAAGACCAAGCCAGCTCCTTCTTGAAGATATGTAGAGAGTCAGTACCCAGCACCCCAGCCAGCATCCTGATAATCTCTTGTGGAGACGTGTTACTTAATTGGTTTTGTGCTTTGGAATTGAGTTTACACAGTCTAAACTTCATGCAGACATATGAGACTGTCATTGCATTCAATCTGGGCAGATTTGAAACTGCGTACCCAAGTTAGAAATTGAGTTGCTATAAAAAAAGAGAGATATAGTAACGTGAGTCACATTGGGGGTGGGGGAGATGGAGGTGATCTGGGTGACGGTAAAGCTACATTTAAAGTAGAGTTTGAGCATAGACTGAGCATTGACCAGCTAAGTGACTGTTTTGAAGTGGGCAAGACAGTTCAGAGGATAATCACTGTCCGAGCCAGATCCATAATGTGCAGCGGTCACTGGACAGTTTGGAGGAATTGAGCCAATTACAGTAACTCATCTGGCCCAGATCAGCGCTGGCTAAGAGTTTGGACTGGTGCCTGGCTTGACTAATCACATCCTATCCAGAAACTACTCTGGCAGAGCCAGCAGGGTTTTCCCTCATTCAATACAGCATTCTTTCTACACCAGGATAGGACCAAGTAATAAAAAAAATGGGAAAAAAAAATAAGAATAGAATAGTGGAAATACTGAGCTGCTCGGGCAACATCTGTGGAGGAGATCAAATTTGATGCCTCAGGTCATTGATCTTTTACCAGAACTGGAAGAAGTCAGACATTTTAACAGATTTTAAACAAGTACAGAGGTAGGAAAAGTTGTGGTGACTAAATGGGAAGAGAGGGTGGAAAGCAGGAGAGATTGTGGCAGAAGGAATGATGGTACAAGGCAAAAGAAGATGATGATAATGGGATACGTATGATGCTCAATCAACGACTCCAGAAGCGAGATTGGATGACAATTGAAGACTTTATTGGACTAGGTGTTTCCCCCAGCAGCGCAGGTACAGAATGCAGCAGCTGGGGAGACACAGACTCTGATACTCCACCTTACTGGGTGGAACCAGCAGGCAGGCTTCACCAATGATCTTGCTGTCTCAGGTACCTCCCACACCAATGGTCTTACAGCCTCAACCTGGGTACCGTAATACCCCTAATACCGACTACCACATTCAACTTCTGTTTTAAAAAAAAAAGAGTCCGGCGGGGGTGGTGGTCTTGCGTTATACAGCGGTAGAGGTTGGGATTATGGTGGTACCCATCGGTGGTACAGTGCTTTGCCTTGTTATATGTCACAACTATTTACAGTATTTATTTACATGTACATCTCAAAATGAAGCAATTAGTCGATTGGGAGCCCTGGTCGCCCTCTGCGAATGTCACAGTTTCGGCGGTGATGCAGGCGCCGGCTCGGGCATGCGTGACTCCGGGAGCGTGGCTTTGGTTTCTTCGGTAGCTTCATCACCCCTAGATGGGAGGGGTCTGTGGGGGTTGGTCCTTCCAGTTAGGGGTCCTACGGGTGGTCCCTCAGTTAGGGGGTACCTGTGGGGGGGTCCCACTAGTTACGGGGTCCATGTGGGTGGTCCCTTTAGTTAGGGGCTCCCTGTGGGTGGGTGGGGGGGGGGGGTCCCTCTCGTTAGGGAGTCTCTGGAGATTTTCCCCTAGTTAGGGGATTTCTGTGAGGGGTTCCTTTAGTTTGGGGATCTCTGAGGGAACCGGGAGTACTCGTCAATCACATTCAGGAAGTAAGTGTTGCGGTCGATGGATGGGAGGGGCCCCTTGAAGTCCATACTGAGGCGTTCAAAGGGACAGGAAGCCTTTACCAGATCCGCTTTCTCTAGCCTGTAGAAGTGCGGCTTTGCAGTTCCTGGTGGCGGTCCTGACCTCCTCGGTGGAGTAGGGCAGGTTGCGGGTCTTGATGAAATGGATGAATCGAGTGACCGCCGGGTGGCAGAGGTCCTCATGCAGGGCCTGGAGTCGGTCCACTTGTGCGTTGGCACATGTGCCGTGGGGTAGGGCATCAGGTGGCTCCTTTAGCTTCCCGGGACGATACAAGGTCTCATATAGTTGTAGATGGAGAGCTCGATCCTCCACCGTAAGATCTTATCGTCCTTGATCTTGCCCCGCTGTGCATTATCGAACATGAAAGCTACCAACCGTTGGTCAGTGAGGAGAGTGAATCTCCTGGCGGCCAGGTAATGCCTCCAGTGCCGCACAGCAGCTACTCTGGCCTGGGTCTTTTCAATGGAGGAATGAGGGATTTCTGAAGCATGGAGGATGCGTGAAAAGAAGGCCACGGGTCTGCCCGCTTGGTTGACGGTGGCCACCGGAGCTACGTCGGACGCGTCGCTCTCAACTTGGAATGGAAGGGATTCGTCGATTGCGTGCATTGTGGCCTTTGCGATGTCCGCCTTTATGTGGCTGAAGGCCCGGCGGGCCTCTGCCGACAGGGGAAAAACCGTGGATTGGATTAGTGGGCGGGCCTTGTCCGCATAATTGGGGACCCACTGGGCATAATATGAAAATAATCCCAGGCAGTGTTTCAGGCCCTTGGAGCAGTGGGGGGAGGGGAAACTCCATGAGGGGGCGCATGCGCACGGGATCTGGGCCTATAACTCCATCATGCACTATGTAGCTGAGTATGGCTAGACGGTCGGTGCTGAACACACATTTGTTCTTGTTGTAGGTGAGATTAAGGATTTTTGCGGTATGGAGGAATTTTTGGAGGTTGGTCTCGTGGTCCTGCTGGTCGTGGCCGCAGATGGTGCCATTGCGAGGTACGGAAACGTGGCCCGCAAACCGTACCGGTCAACCGTTCGGTCCATCTGCCGTTGGAAGACCGAGACTCCATTTGTGACACCGAAGGGAACCCTCAGGAAGTGGTAGAGCCGCCCATCTGCTTTGAATGCAGTGTATTTGCGGTCGCTAGGGCGGATGGGGAGCTGGGGGTAGGCGTATTTGAGGTCCACCATGGAAGAGACCTTGTATTGTGCAATCTGATTGACCAAATCAGATATGCGGGGGAGAGTGTACGCGTTGAGCTGCGTATACCTGTTGATGGTCTGACTATAATCTATAACCATTCTGTGCTTCTCCCCGGTCTTTACAACCACTACCTGAGCTCTCCAGAGGCTGTTGCTAGCCTCGATAATACCTTCTTTCAGTAGCCGCTGGACTTCCGACCTAATGAAGGTCCAGTCCTGGGCACTGTACCGTCTGCTCCTGGTGCTGACGGGTTTGCAATCTGGAGTGAGGTTCGCAAAAAGGGTAGGCGGGTCGATCTTAAGGTTCGCGAGGCTGCAGACAGTGAGGAGGGTATAGGGCCGCCGAATTTAAAGGTTAAGCTCTGGAGGTTGCATTGGAAGCCTGACCCTAGGAGCGTGGCAGTGCAGAGGTGAGGGAGGACATAGTCGGAAATTTTTAAATTCCCTTCCCTGGACCGTGAGGTTCTCTACGCAGAACCCCTTGGTCTCTACAGAGTGAGACCCGGAGGCCAGGGAGATTCTTTTGGTTAACTGGGTGTATGGGAAGAGAACAGCCCCTTACCGTGTTGGGGTGTATGAAGCTCTCTATGCTCCCGGAGTCGATCAGGCAGGATGTTTTGTGTCCATTGACGAGCACGGTCGTCGTCGCGTTCGGGGCCGAGACTGGTCCAGGGTCACTGAGGCGAGTCGTGGTAAAAGTTGAAGGTTTTCCTCGGGCGGCGTGTGGTCATCCGAATCTGGGTCCTGAGACTCCAGCCAAGGTGGCGATGCCCACGGATTGCACATGGCTAGGGGTGTGCAAGATGGCGGCTCCCACGTGGTCCATGGGAAACACTATGGCGGCGCCTGGGGCCTGCAAGTGGCTCGGGAAAGCGAAGATGGTGGTGCCCACTGCCTGCACGTGCGTGGAGAGAGTTGTGGT
Organism: Scyliorhinus canicula; assembly: GCF_902713615.1. Lineage (NCBI taxonomy): Eukaryota > Metazoa > Chordata > Chondrichthyes > Carcharhiniformes > Scyliorhinidae > Scyliorhinus > Scyliorhinus canicula. Next base: position 129,043,722 of record NC_052154.1, on the reverse strand, counting down.
GGCAGTCCTGGTTCGCCCCCGGAGATGGTGGCGACCGCCCGGGCCTGGCATACCGCCACAAAATGGCCCTTTTTGCCGCACCCTTTGTAGGTGGAGTAGCGGGCTGGGCAGCGCTGCCGGGGGGTGCTTGGTGTGCCTGCAAAAATAACAACGGAGCCCCCCTAGGGTTGCCAGGCACAAGCTTGTGGGGGGATGAATTGGGGTCGGCCAAGGGCAGGTTCCATGCTGCCCAAGGGGCTGCCGCGCGGTCAAGGACGTACGCGCGGGTGTTTCAGGACGCCACATCCAGGGAGCTAGCAAGGGCCCGTGCCTCCTTGAGGCCTAGTATCTCTTTCTCTAGCAGCCACAGACGGATTTGGGAGGACAGCATACCTGCAACAAATGCATCCCGGATTAAAAGTTCTATGTGGTCGCTGGCTGAAACTTGCGGGCAGTCACAGTTCCTACCTAGTACCAGAAGCGCATGGTAGAATTCATCCAGCGATTTCCCCTGGGATTTGTCACCTTGTCGCTAGCAGATGTCAGGCGTAGACCTGGTTTACTGGGCGAATGTAGTGTCCTTTCAACAGGGCCATCGCGGGCTCGAAGTTGTCCGCATCCTCGATGAGTGTGTAGATCTCTGGGCTCACCCTCGAGTGGAGAACTTACATCTTCTGGTCCTCCGTGGGTGTAGTCGTGGCCGTCCTGAGGTACCCGTTGAAGCACGCCAGCCAGTGTTTGAAAGTTGCCGCTGAGTTTGCCGTGTGGGGGCTAAGTTGCAGACACTCCGGTTTGATTCGGAGCTCCGTTCTTTCTTAAATCTAGTCCAATAAATTGATGCTCGATCAATGACTCCAGAAGCGAGATTGGACGACAATTGAAGGCTTTATTGAAGTAGATGTTTCCCCCAGCAGCGCAGGTACAGAATGCAGCAGCTGGGGAGACACAGACTCTTATACCCTGCCTTACTGGGCGGAACCAGCAGGCATGGCTTCACCAATGATCTTGCTGTCTCAGGTACCTACCACACCAATGGTCTTACAGCCTCAACCTGAGTACCGTAATACCCCTAATACCGACTACCACAATGTATAGAAACCAAAGATGTGTCCAGAGGAGAGAGAAATTGGAGATGGCAAAATAATAATAATAATAACCTTTTATTGTCACAAGTATGAAGTTACTGTGAAAAACCCATAGTCGCCACATTCCGCTGCCTGTTCGGGAAGCTGGTATGGGAATTGAACCCGCACTGCTGGCCTTGTTCTGCATCACAAGCCAGCTGTCTAGTCCACTGACCTAAACCAGCCCTCAAAGTACTACCAGTTGCCATCTGGAAGTATGGAGGCAGAGATTATCTGAAATTAGTAAACCGTGAGTCCTGAAGACTATAACACGCCTAATTGAAAGGTGAAGTTCTTCAAGCTTGTGTTGCCTTTCAATAGGACGGTGTAGGACGTCGAGGTCAGAGTGATATTGAATTGTTGTTTCACAGAAGGAGGCTGCCCTGTCGGTATTCGTTCTCTTCTAGAGCAACCCTGCTTTTCCCGTTTTCATAAAGTACAAGTTTTTCTCTTCAGTTGCTTATCCAGTTGCGTTTTGGAAGCTATGGGTTAGCACTGTTGCTTCACAGTGCCAGGGTCCCAGGTTCGATTCCTGTCTTGGGTTAGTGTCTGTGCGGAGTTTGCACGTTCTCCCCGTGCCTGCATGGTTCCTCCAGGTGCTCTGGTTTCCTCCCACAAGTCCTGAAAGACGTGCTGTTAGGTAATTTGGACATTCTGAATTCTCCCTCTGTGTACCCGAACAGGCGCCGGAATGTGGCTTTTCACAGTAACCTCATTACAGTGCTAATGTAAGCCTACTTGCGACAATAAAAATTATTATTGTTTACCCCTATCATATTCTGTGCATTTCAGATTGTAGCCACTCTGTTTAAAAGAAAGATCCTCATGTTGTTGTACCAATCGTCTTCAACAAGTGTTCTCTAGTTCGCAAAGTGGTTACCACTGCTGCCTCACAGTGCCAGGGTCCTGGGTTCGATTCCTGGCTTGGGTCAATGTGAGAAGTCTGCATGTTCTCTCCGTGGGTTTCCTCCGGGTGCTCCGGTTTCCTCCCACAAGTCCTGAAAGACTTGCTTGAAGGGTGATTGGACATTCTGAATTTTCCCTCTGTATCCGAACAGGCGCCGGAGTGTGGCGACTGGGGGATTTCCACAGTAACTTAATTGCAGTGTTAATGTATTAAGTCTACTTGTGATACTAATAAAGATTATTATTGTGATTATTATTCTCAACCTTGCTGCCAATGGAGATTGTGTCTCTGTGTCGACCAACCATGATTTTGAGCATTTTTATCAAATCTCCCATCTTCTGTAAGGAGAGTGACCCAAACGTCACAAATCTTACCACAATATTAAAATCCCTCGTCCCTGGAACCACTCTGGTAAATCTTTTCTGCCACCTCCTCTGAAGCTTCACATCCTGTGTGTTAAACAGAATTAAATGCAAAAATTAAGCAGTGTTTTATAAAGATTCAACACAACTTCCTTGCTTTTGTACTCTGGACCGTTGCTTACCACTTTACCATCAGTGAGTTTTGCACATATACCCCCAGGTTTCTCTGTTCCTTCACCTCCTTTCGATTTGTGTCTTTTATTGGGTGTTGCCTTCTGCATTCAATTTCCTCCATCATGTGCCCACCCATATGTGTCCTCATGATACCTATCTCTGTCCTCACAATCCTTCCAAGTTATTTTCAGATTTGAAAATTGTGCCCCCAGTACATCCAAGCCTAGGGCCTGTATGTCTTTCTCCAGTTCGAAAAGCAACCATTCACCCTATTCTATTTCCAGTCAATCAGCCAATGTAGCATCTATACTGCCACTTTTACCTTTATTCCATGGAATTCAACTTTGCCTGCAAGTCTATAATAATGCGATTCATCAAACCTCTTTTGGGAGTCCATATATATAGCATTAAAAACTGCATTACTCTTATCAACCCTCTGTTACCCTCGTCACAAAACGCAGTCAAATTAAACTCTTTGCCTTTTATCAAATTCATGCTGCCTTTTGTTAGTTCACTCTTGTACATGTCATTGTTGATTTTATCCTGGGTCATTGTTTCCAAACCACTGAGGTTAAACTGACTGGCGGGTAGTGTCTGGGTTTGGCGGGTAGTGTCTGGGTTTGGCGGGTAGTGTCTAGGTTTGGCGGGTAGTGTCTGGGTTTAACGTTTGCAGTTCTCCAGTGCTCTCACTCCTGTATCTAAGGAGGATTGGAAGATTATGGCCAGTACTTGTGTGATTTCCACTCTTACTTCCCATTGTATCCTCTGACCATCCGGTCCTGATAATTTATCAACTTCTAAGTACAGTCAGCCTTTCTAAAACTGCCCCTATCAAAATTAGCCCGTTCTGTAGCTCCTCTTGCGCTATAACTTTGGCAGCAGTATTTGCCTGGTAAAGACAAGAGCTACGTACTCATTGAATACGTAGGGCAGCACGGTCGCATTGTGGATAGCACAATCGCTTCACAGCTCCAGGGTCCCAGGTTCGATTCCGGCTTGGGTCACTGTCTGTGCGGAGTCTGTACATCCTCCCCGTGTGTGCGTGGGTTTCCTCCGGGTGCTCCGGTTTCCTCCCACAGTCCAAAGATGTGCAGGTTAGGTGGATTGGCCATGATAAATTGCCCTTAGTGTCCAAAATTGCCCTTAGTGTTGTGTGGGGTTACTGGGTTATGGGGATAGGGTGGAGTTGTTGACCTTGGGTAGGGTGCTCTTTCCAAGAGCCGGTGCAGACTCGATGGGCTGAATGGCCTCCTTCTGCACTGTAAATTCTATGAATACCTTAGCCATGTCTCTATGTGCAAATTCCCTTTTTAGTCCCCAATTGGCTCCTCCCCTCTTACTATTTTTATTATCTGCCAGTCTCTTATAATATTTAATTGCTTCTCTTTCCTTTTTCACTTTCCCTGTTAACGTTCTCTATTTAGGCTGGTTCTCACTTGCATTATCAATCTGACATCTGTCATACAACCTTTTTTCTGCTTCTTACTCTGTGGTGCTTTTGTCATCCAGGGAGCTGTGGCTAATGCCCTTTTGTAGGAATGTATAGTAGCTGTCTCTGAACCATCTCCTCTTTGATGGTACCCCGGAGTGGGATTTAATTCTTTAGCCCGCTCCTCCTTGTGGACATGGTAACAGGACATTTTGACAGTCCTGTTTAAGCATTTGATAAGGTGACTAGATTGTGGAGGAGTTGGGGATAACATTGGGCATTAACGATTGATTAACAGACAAAAAAATGGTGTTGGACTAAAGGGTGATTTTCAGGTTGGCAGGATGTAACTAGCGAGGTATTGCAAGGATCAATTCTTGGACCTCTGCTATTTAGAATCTACATCAGTGACCCAGATCTTGCGGTCAGCAGCGAAGCAAAGGCCTCTTCCTTTTCCATAGGCTGCAGCCGGGATTTGCTCTGGGTCCAATGCTGAAATACGTGGAGAGACCCAGGGGTGAAACCACACCCCTTTTAAAGTTGCAATCTCAGTGGCAGACAAGTTTATCTTGATTCTTTATAATCTTTTATTTGTAGTTTTCATTACAGCCTCTCCCCATCCTAGCACCCCCAGCTCATCTCCACAACAGCTTTTCAATCCCATTGATGCCAGAGACAACATTTGATGGCGGGGAGTGAGCACTCCCATCAAGAGCTGTTTTCCACATTAAGGAGTGGAAGTGTGGTGGATGAGGTGCAGCCAGGGTAGCAGAGCGGGTTGTGGGAGGGTGAGAGGAGCTGGGAGAGTGGCAGAGTTTTCATGACCCTGATGGTTAAAGGGATGTGCTCCCAGCTCCCCAAAATAGACTTAATGTAAAAAGTTGTGTAACCTCCTGACTGGCAGCTCCCAATGAAACCATCAGCTCCAGAGTTCCTTCAGACTTTCCGCAACTCACAGATTTGAGCAGTCGTGGGCTACCCGGAAGTTGCAATGGTGTTGCCAACTTCAGTAACCGCGAGCCTCTGTGTTCAATGCTATTGGGGCTGTAATATCCAGGCCATTGACCTGGAAATCCATAATTAGGTTTTCTGATGGGACAAAGCTGGGAAGGTGAGTAAGCTGGGAAGAGGATGCAAATAGGCTTCCAAAGGGGGAAAAAACCCTCTGGTTAAGTGAGTAGATAAGAATGGCAGATGCAGTATAATGTGTGGAGTTGTACAATTGGGTGGGAAAAAAAAAAAACATTTATTTTTTAAATGGTGAAAGACTAGGAGATTGCACTGAGGGACCTGTTGTCTTGTACCCAAAGGCAAGTAAACATGCTGGTACAGCAAGCAAACAGCATGTTACCTTTTATTACAAATTAATTGGAAGTATAAGAGTAAAGGAGTCTTGATTAAAATTATACGGGACCTTGGTGAGAACACAGTGAAGCATTGAGCAGTTTTGGTTTCCTTACCTTAGGAAAGATGTACTTGCCTTTGGGAGAGTGCAGTGTAATTTCACATGACTGATTGTGAGGTGAGGATTGTTCTATGAGTAGATTAGGCTTACGTTCCTTAGAGTTTAGAAGAAGTAATCTTATTGTTGCAGAAAAATATCTTCAGGGGCTTGACAGAGTAGATACCAAGAGGGTCTCTCCCCTGGTTGGAGAGACGACAGCTTGAGATCACAGCCTCGGGTTAAGGGTCCGAGATGACATTTGGGACTGAGGGGAGATTTGTTCATGTAAAGAAAGGGCTGTGAGCGTTTGTAATTCGGAAGGTGGTGGATGCTCAGATATCGAGCAGATTCACGACCGGGATTGTAAGAGAATCTAGGAAGGCTGAGTTGGCTTCGCAAACATGTGAAACAAGGGACAGGAGGAGCACGTTCGGCCCCTCCAGCCTGCTCTGCCATTTAATAATATCATGGCTGACATGGTGGCCTTTTGCATCTTGCCTACCCTGATCACCCCCTTGCTTATCAAGAATCTATCCACCTCTGTCTTAAAAATATTCAAAGACTTTGCTTCCACTGCCTTTTCAGGAAGAGAGTTCACAAGCTTCTGACTCGAGAGACAAGGTGCCAACTGAACCAAGGCTGATCTTTCTATCCTGGTGGCTGCAGTGTGAGAGGGCATCTCTGATGGAGGAGTATGGTTGAACTAGTGTTTTTAAACCCCCACCTAACTGTTGCTTTTTCCACGATCGGAGTAGAAGGATCCAAGTATTTATTTCCCAAACAGTTCATCCTTTAGCCTATGGGCTGCTTAACCAGGCTCCAGTTTTGAAAACATGTTTTGCTGTAACAAACAGGATTTGTACTGGTTTATACCGGTGAGTAACCTCCGGTAAAGCAAGTGTTTCTGTCACTTCTGAGAAGCTATTTATAATCTCTGTAAGCACAGGCAGCAAAGGAAGTGCAGGTTTAACAATGATGACGGGGTTGGGATAATCTCTCATTGTAGGAGAAAACACGTGGGAAGCAGCTCTTTCAATTTCCCCTTGCTTCCTGAATCTGTTATCCATGCTGTTTTAAAAAAAATACATAATGAATCATACATTTGCCAGGGCTCAAAACCAATCGAGTAAGATTTGTGATATTCCAGAGACTACCTGATGCTTAAACCAGCCTCTTGATGCAGCCAATATGGCCAAGCCTGATGTGTTCCACAGTTTTCTTTTTTAATTTTAGAATACCCAATTCGTTTTTTCCAATTAAGGGGCAATTTAGCATGGCCAATCCACCTGGCCCGCACATCTTTGGGTTGTGGGGGCGAATCCCACGCAAACACGGGGAGAATGTGTAAACTCCACACGGACAGTGACCCAGAGCCGGGATCGAACCTGGGACCTCGGCGCCGTGAGGCTGCAGGGCTAACCCACTGCGCCACCGTGCTGCCCTGTGTTCCACAGTTAGCTGAGCCCTCCCTTGTGGAAGAATCGGGAAATGTCAGCAACTGGAAATGCTGACCCAGGAATCCTATGCTGGGATGCGATTGGGAACGACGTGGTTAACTCCTTTTAACTATCCTGTGGAAGTATTGGAACCCAGGCGTATCTGTGGATGATTTGACCAGTTTTTAAGAAGGTTTTCTGCTCCCATTTTGCAGCCTTCCTCCTCAAGCCATCATCGTGTAGGCTGATGCAAAAGTAAAATACTCTGGATGCTGGAGATCTGAAATAAAACAAACCGCTGGAAATACTGAAGGCTCTAAAGATGTGTCTCGCGGACTCGACGTTAACTCTGTTCCTTCCTCCACAGGGGCTGCCAGACCTGAGCTTTTCCAGCATTTTCAGTTTTTATTAATGGGAATACTCAGAAACTCGGACAGCTTCTGAGGAAGGAAACACAGTAAATGTTTCAGGTTGAGGGGCTGTTCATCAAATGAAAGGCGATCTCAATCCAAAAGTCAACTGATTATTTCCACAGATTCTGCCTGACCTGCTGAGTACTTCAGCAATTTTGTACTTTTTCACTCTTGGAAGCTCATATTTTCATGAAGATTGTTATTCTATGTGTGCGTAGCAATTGGGAGTCTTTTTGTTCTAGCGGTTCAGTCGCCCTTCCAGCTGAGATTAAGAATTGAACCTCGAGCCCTTCCTTCTGTACTATTTGGCTCAATACCACAATGGGCATCCACTTTATCATCTGAGCCAGCATGAGAGCCTGCTTAAGTTTTATTTCAACCGTACTAATGTTTCCAATGGTTTACTGAAATTCCACCCCCCTTTGCCCTCCCCACCCCTTGCAACCTCATTCAGTGAACCAGAATGATTGCTGATGAATCTTTCCAGGGAGAATTCCTTGGGAGCGCCCTCATTTCCCCCCCCTCCCATTTAGAAATATTTTGCCAACATTGTGCCATCAGTGTTTGCTTCCCCACAATCCCCGTTCACACTTCCTATTCTAAATTGTTAATGCTGGTCCCTAGCTATGTTTGGAGTTTGTGAATGTCTCGAGGTCTGATTGGTGTTTGCACTCCGACACTGGTGAATGTGGAGTGGATTTTAGTCCTGCTGCGTGTTTTCATTCAATCCAGGTGAAGGACCATGGTACAGTACAGCAGTGTGGGCGTAATGAGATTAGGATAAATTAAAAAGCAGTCATTAGTAAATGTCAAGCTTGAATTTAAAAAAAATGTGAATTGGAATAGGAGACTTGGGGCAGGAGGGTTCCACAGTTTGGTTTGTTGATGGCGTGCATTGCATTTCATTTGATTTCAATATTGCACGAATACCTCAAATGGACAAGGAGCATTCCAAATTGTATTGTTTGGTGCTGAGGGGAAATGAAAAGAGTGGCCATGTACCAGGTCCCTCCGTGACTGGCTCAGGCCAGACAGTGCCAGGCCAATGGTCTCGACCCTGCATCCATGGCCAGTTATGACTGGGCCACAGCAATGTCCATGTGGCTGCCTGTGACCTGGCTGCCCTGTCCTGCACTTCAGCCACCACCCGCACACTGCTCCAGGCCTTGGACACCCTGACCCATGGCCGTGACCCTTGCACCCAAGGCTTCCACCATGGACGGCACCCGTGTGGTCTAGGCCTGGGTGGCTTGTATAGTCAGCATCTCATCCTGCTCTTGCAGGTAGGTGTACACCTCCAACTGTACCTGCAGGCACTGGATGGTTGCTTACACTCCTTTCTGTAGGCCCCGGCTCTGCATCTCCAAGATTAATGGGACTGCCTGCTTGAGGGGACATAATTTTAAGGTGATTGGAGGAAGGTATAGGGGAGATGTCAGAGGTAGGTTCTTTACACCGAGAGTGGTGGGTGTGTGGATTGCACTGCCAGCAGAGGTGGTGGAGTCGGTCATTGGGGACATTTAAGCGACTCTTGGGCAGGCACATGGACAGCAGTAAATTGAAGGGGTGTAGGTTAGGTTGATCTTAGATTAGGATAAGTGGACGGCACAACATTGTGGGCTGAAGGGCCTGTGCTGTACTGTTCTATGTTCTAAAGTTCAGAAGTAAGGTCACTACAGTAAGATATTGGTGAAGTAGAGGAGGGCGAAGGTGCAATGGAAATAAAGTTAGATGTGAGGTGAGAGATCTCCCATTGGACCACAAACCTTTTCTTGAAATTCTATTCACGAATGAGATTGTCTTGGAATACCCAAGGAGATGCTGCAGGATTCTTAAGAGTTGGCCACCGTGCCCATTTATGGTATATCATCCTCAATTGCAGAGTATCTGTGGTAGATGAGGAGTTTCTGCAGATCTTTATTTATGACCGTGATAAATGCAGCATTGTTCTGGCAACTTACTGAACCGAGATTTTTCTTAAATTGTGGGCCATGTTTTAAATTCAAAATGAAGGCTTCTTTGGTCTGGGTAGACATAGACATCGAACATACAGTACAGAAGGAGGCCATTCGGCCCATCGAGTCTGCACCGACCCGCTTAAGCCCTCACTTCCACCCTATCCCCGTAACCCAATAATCCCTCCTATCCTTTTTTTAGTCACTAAGGGCAATTTAGCATGGCCAATCCACCTAACCATATCTTTGGACTGTGGAGGAAACCGGAGCACCGGGAGGAAACCCACGCAGACACGGGGAGAACGTGCAGACTCCGCACAGACAGTGACCCAGCAGGGAATCGAACCTGGGACCCTGGTGCTGTGAAGCCACAGTGCTATCCACTTTTGCGTGTTGAGAGAGGTATGCGCCATTTATGTTGTGCGGTTGCCAGCCACGTCTTCTTGCACATTTAAGCTTGTCTCCATCTAACAAGCCTGCCCTTTCTGGTGGGGAAATGTCCTTATCTAGATGAAGAACATCAGCCTATTGTACATGATGCTGCAAAGTTGCTACAAGTGGAGAAAAGCTAAGATGAGTATGGGATTCGTCCGATGACAGTCAAGCTTGGGTTCAAAAAACTGGTAGATTGTACGAAGGAAGCAAGGACTGAGAGCTGTGATGAGCTCTTGGAAGTTTTCAGGTTCCAGGAAAGAATGAGCTTGCTGGGAGAAGGAAGATCATTTAGGGGGACAAGAGAGGGAAACGCCCGACAGTATCAGCCATGCTGGTGGTGTTCGATTAGTGATGAAAATACTGCAATGAATGAAACAATAAAAGAAAAAAAAATTAAATTTGATTCTGAAAAAATGTCAGGTGTTGAAAGTCAATGGTGAGGAAGGAGGTTGGAAAAGAAGGAAAATCCCTGTTTAATGTTTTTCTTTTTTCCTTGCTCCAGCTTGCAGGAGGAGTGGTTCTGGGTGTGGCTCTCTGGCTCAGGCATGACCCTAAGACGACCAGCGTGCTGGAGACACACTTTGCAGATAAAGCAGCGCCCAGCACCTTCTTCATAGGTAAGAACTGAAGCTTCGAGTTCAGTGTGGTCAGAAACGATGGCCATTAGTCATGCGTAAGAACGGAGTTGGAGATGACAAATGCAGCTTGACCAAGGCCTCATTAAATGAAGGAACCATGAGAATTTTAGCCTGAGCAGAATCTATCAGCCTATTAATAAAATGTTCTAAAATTTAAAATGTTAGCGCTCTCTCTCGTGACTCCTGGTAAGTATACTTCTTGGCGGAGTACTGAGGCATGCTGTCCAGGCAGATTCCAAGTTCCCTTGGCTTTTTTGAGTTAATAGACCCTAGTAGGTGGGGCAATCCACCTGGACTATGTCTTCCTATTCTTTGACATCGATGATCAGCTAGTCTTGCATCCTGATCATCATCTAGAGAGCCCTGCTGGAGATCTTGTATATTTGGTGAGAACAGTTAGTGTGACAGCAATGATGATGCTACAGGTGGAATAGCATCACATGAGTAATGTTTAGGTGAGGAACTGGGGGGGGCTGCTGTTACATGTGGGATGATATCCCAGCACAGTCAAAGCTTTCAGGATGTAATGAAGCCTTAGAATTGCAACGCCAAGCGATGCCAACCAGGAGCCCTTATTCAAACATGTCCACCCAGTCAATATGAGGTAGCCATTAGGTTAACAAAATGGCCGTTACTTGCATCAGCCTTAATTTTGTTTTGTTTAAAGTATGACGTAGGATCTGAGTTACCTTTCCAACCACTGCAAGCTTTTTTTATATAAATTTAAGAGTACCCAATTATTTATTTTTCAATTAAGGGGCAATTTAGCGTGGCCAATCCACCTAACCTGCACATATTTGGGTTGTGGGGGTGAGACCCACGCTGACACGGGGAGAATGTGCAAACTCCACACGGACAGTGACCCAGGGTCGGGATTCGAACCCTGGCCCTCGCCATTGTGCCCCCCCCCCCCCCCGCAAGCTTCAATGTGTAAACAAAACTAATGCTTATGAACGGAGTTGCAGGATAACGAATAACCAAGGAAACTGTAGAGAATTTTTCTACTTTTAGCCACATAGAAGTTTGCGCAGTTTTTTTTATCTTTGGAGGTTTGTAAGGAAGAAATAAATGGATTAATGATGGTGCTGCTAGAGCATCAGCAACCGTCCACTGTTGATTTAGTTAGTCTATGAAGTGTTGAAATCACCTGGAAAGCACCAGTGAGGGTAGCAGAAAAATGAGTTCAGGACTGAGAAGTGTTGCAATATTAGCATAATTATGTAATCCATAACTGCTCATTATGCTTTAGAATGATTGCCTTCTGTCTAGCTGTAAAATAGATGGTCCATATGCTTTGTTTATGTAAATGGTACAGGATAGAACATGTTTTTTTTATGCACATAAACTAGATGCACCAACCGGCACTTGTATAAAAAGAGCAAGGAAGCTATGGAACTCCACCAAAGCCACGGTATTACCAATGCTGCAAATACGATGGCACTTGGGTTGTCACTGGAGACATCGCCAATATTTTTCCAAACAGCTTTTGGCGTTGTGTGGACAAAGTTCTCACAATCGGAGCTTGTGTGCACCTCCATGAACAGCAGCATTATAAAGCAAGAGGTGGCACTGAACCACATTGAGGTCCGATGTCTGAAAGGTTGGCCAAAATAGTAAGTTTTCAAAGAGTGTGTTAATGGTAGAAACAGATGTAGAGTTTTAGGGATGGAATGGAGTTGCACCCTTGATAGTTGAAGACAGTCACAAATGGTGAAAAATTAAAATTGGGGATTCTCAAGGGGCTAGAATTAGATGAGCACGGATATAAGGGATATGGAGCTGGAGGAAAGTAGTGATAGATTCTATTACAGCCTTGGTGCAAATATGGAAAAAAGAGCTGAACTCCAGAGGTGACGGGGACTGATCCAGATATCAAATCAGCACTTCACTGATGTGGCATCAGAAACCCAACAAAATTCCCCCACTATCAACGTCCTGGGGATTACCATTGAACTGAACTGAACTGGACTAGCCATGTAAATATTGTAACTACATGAACAGGACTGAAGTTTTAGATTCTGCAGTGACTAACTCGCCTCCTGACTTCCCAAATCCTGTCCACCATCGACAAGGCACAAGTCAGGAGTGTTTTGGAATACTCTCTACTTGCCTGGATGAGTGCAGCTCCACATCCCATCCACAAACATGACAGTGGCAGCAGTGTGTACCACCTATATGGTGCTCTGCAACAACTCACCAAGGCTCCCTAGAGCCTTCCAAAACCATGACTGCTATAGTCAAGTAGGACATGGGCAGCCGTCATGTGGGAACATCACCACCTGGAGGTTCCCCTCCAAGTCACTCATCATCCTGACTTGGAAATATATTGCTGTTCCTGCGCTGTCACTGGGTCAAAATCCTGGAACACTCTTCCCTAACAGCACTGTGGGTGCACCAAGGCTATGGTGGAGCTGGCTGAACGCACCATCATTCTCACCACAGCTTTGCGGCTCTTTGTGTGAATGGAGGTCAGTACATTTTGGTAATGTGCATGAAGTCTGGTGTCTGCTGCCTGACATAAACGAGATGTGTGTGTTCCTCATCTTTAAAAATGGAAGATGCAGCAGTTTGTGCCGGGGACAGAGTAATGTCTTCGGTATTCCCAGTATCTGATTGGAGGAATATGAGCATGGAATTCCTAGAAAGGGAGGTTGGGGAAGGGGCAATGGTTTGCGATGTTTGTGCGGTGAAAGGCTGTTGAAGCGAGGGTTGCTGATGGAAGTTTTGAAGAGTAGAGTACTGAAAGAATGAACTCTGAGCAGTATCAGTAAAGGTGCATCTCTTTTCTCCATGGTGGATAGGTCAATAGGTGGATGTGCGTGCCCAAAGTTCTGCAATTATTGATTGTACCATGGTGGTCCTGCAGGTTTCATGACACAGTAATGCGAGTAAATGTTTCCTTGGCAATTCTCTCCGCTGCCTTAATTTGTAAGGTAATCCACCAGTGCTCCACCTCAAAACCCATATCTCTGTGTCAATTGTGAGGATCCCAAATCAGCCGCTGTGACAATAGTCACTGATTTTCTAGGAGACCAGTTGAAATGAAATACCTTTACATTCTTGTCATGTTATAATCCACATTTTATATTGGAAGCAAGTTTCTGCACATTTGAATATGTTTCAGTTACAATTGATCTAATGTTAAGCCAGGTTGAGGTCCTGGTTAACAAAGGACCAATAATATAACATAAAAGTTCTGAAGTTCTCAATGTGTGCAAATGTTAACAACCATTGATTGACATGACCAGATCAGCCTTAATCCACCTTAAATGATGGGGCTTCCTGTGGAAGGTCGTTATTTAGCAGTGGCTGTTCTAGATCAATATGGTGTATTTCTGGTTAATGTTTGAAAAATAAATAGCTGCTTATGAAGCAAAGGCCAATTATCAATTTGCTGGATGCTATGAATTTTATTTCTTGAGATTGGGATCCAGTGGCCCAGAGCCTCCATTGAAGATTTGAACTGACCTGTATCAAAATTGGTTCAGGTTATATGAAATGCATATTTAATTAAACCTGAAGGGATCTGGGTTGGCAAAAATTGAAGAAATAGTTGTTTGGGTTTCAAATTTGGAGATTAATAATAATGTAATAATCTTTATTAGTGTCACAAGTAGGCTTACATTAACACTGCAATGAAGTTATTGTGAAAAGCCCCCAGTCGCCATATTCCGGTGCCTGTTTGGATAAACGGATGGAGAATTCAGAATGTCCAAATTACTTAACAAACACGTCTTTCGGGACTTGTGGGAGGAAACCAGAGCACCCAGAAAAATCCCACACAGACACAGGAATAGCATGTAGACTCCGCACAGACAGTGACCCAAGCCGGGAATTGAACCTGGGAGCCTGGTGCTGTGAAGCAACAGTGTGCCACCCAAAACAGCCTTAAAGTCACTGATTTAAAAAAAAAATAAAAAAAATTTTATTCAAGTTTTTTAATAACAATAACAAATTTTCTCCCCACAATTTAAAACAAACAAGGTGTGTTTCCACACCAAAACAAAACAAGAAAAGAACTCTTTTTTTCCCCCCCCCCCAAAATAAATAATAACAAATAGCAATACAAGAAAGAAGAAAATAACATAACAAACACACCGCCGCAAAAACACCCCCCCCCCCCCCAACCATCACCAAACACCCCCCCCCCCCCCCCAAAGTTGCTGCTGAGACCGACCACTCTCTACCCCTTCGTCAGGAAATAGAGAAAGGGCTGCCACCGCCGAAAGAACCCCTGTACCGACCCCCCTCAGGGCAAATGTCATCCTCTCCAACTTGATGAACCCAGCCATGTCGTTGACCCAGGTCTCTGAACTCGGGGGCCGCGTATCCCTCCACTGTAACAGAATCCTGCGCCGGGCTACTAGAGACGCAAAGGCCAGAATGCCGGCCTCTCTCGCCTCCTGCACTCCCGGCTCCGAAGCTACCCCAAAGATCGCGAGCCCCCAGCCCGGCCTGACCCTAGACCAAAGTCATTGATTATTATAAATGAAACTCATTTGGCTGAAGTTCATGGAAAATATTGGAGATATTTAAACGTTACCTGTCCAAGAAATTGTAAATGCCTTCAAAATCGTCTGTAAACATTTGAAAAGGGTTTCCCTCCTGTTATACTTGCTATTGGACTGAATAAGTTTATAACCTTTAGCAAACGTGACTATATAATGATGTGAATGCCTCCACAAGAGATGTGTTAAGTGTGACCGTGGCAATGTTGCAGTACTAATTGGGGCTGCCCTTCAGTATAGTCCAATGGATTTCTCGGATTGGTGCTGCCTAATCCGTAAAGCACAGCTTTCCGACTGCTGGACTTTAACAAGGTGGTAGCAGAGGTTAGTCCCATTACAGCAAAGGATAGGAGTAATATGAAGGGTCAGTTGAAGATGATAATCGACTAATGAGCCATTGACCATGTGCCTTTCTTTTTCACCAAATCTCAATCCTGCCATTCACGCCACTTGAAATGAAATGAAAATGAAAATCGCTTATTGTCACGAGTAGGCTTCAATGAAGTTACTGTGAAAAGCCCCTAGTCGCCACATTCCGGCGCCTGTCCGGGGAGGCTGGTACGGGAATCGAACCGTGCTGCTGGCCTGCTTGGTCTGCTTTAAAAGCCAGCGATTTAGCCTTGTGAGCTAAACCAGCCCCTTGGTGAAAGCAGCTGTCAAACTTGTCAAGAAGTAAACTGCACTGTGACCATATTTTTAATTTCTGGATATTGTGTGTGAAAGTGAGCTTTCTACCATGCTGGTTTCCCTCGGTAACCATGTGCGAAGTACTGTCTCGTGACCTAATCAAATGCTTTGTCGAGACACTGCCTGAGTGGCAGGTGTTCCGATCCCAGTTGATATAACTGGACTGGAAGATCCCAGATTGGCCTCAAGACACCGTACCTTTTCCAGCTTCTTGATAAAACATGGAAGAACAGTCACAGGAACGCTAATTAGTTTTAACAACAAGGAAAAAACATGAAAAATTTGAATTGTTATACAATACTTCTCGTCTTTTTCTTCCCCCCCCCCCAGCCCAACAAATACATACAGATTTTAAGATTAACACGGATTACCAAGTACATCTGAAACTATAAATGGTGCCGCTAACACACATACTCCTTTTAAGCACAAAGGATGACTATGATAAGATGCACTCCACTCTGAACTTGAGTAGGTATCTGAATTTCTCTTCAAAATCCCCCCGATGACCCTTATACCATGAGCCAACTTGTCTCTCTGAACTCCGGCTTCCACACAAATAATTTCAAATTCCACTTTCAAAAGTCACACTTTCAAAACTTCTTTTAAATTATGTTTCCCCTCTCTTTCCATCAATGTTTCACTTTTAGATTTTGCACCTCTCCTTTCAGGTTTCCTTTGGCTTGAAGGCTGTTACACAAACTCCAAGGCCAGTCACCGATGCCTCCCAAATTGTAGTAATTATTCACAAACCTTAACACCACTGCAGATATATTTCTGATCCCTCGTGATCCAATGCCTTTCAACTCTTGAGACATTACTGCACAGTAATCTGTTCTGGTTCCCATTTTCCTCTGTTCTGTTAACTCCAGACCTCTTGGAAACTTCTAATTGTTTCTCTGGTTTCCTTAACTAGCCGGACTTCAGGTTTCTAGCATCTGATTTCTTAACCATTACTCCATAGTATTGCTTTTCTTCTAGCAAGACTCTAAGAAATGTTCCCTCTTTAGCCTTCTGGAGCCAACTGCTTCTAGCAGAGCTTCCTTCTCTCTCTCTCTCTCACTGCCTATCTCCAACTGATCTGGATTCCAGTTAAAACTAAGAACAAAGGGAAGCCCTTTCCTCTGGAAAGTGGCCTCCTGTTGCTAAGCAATGATTTCTATTTACTCTTCACACCAAAACCCTCTCTAAGCACAATAGAATTACAGTTGGAATTGAAACCAACCCCCACACATCCAAACACTTTTGTCCAGCATGAACCTAACCATAGTTTTCCTCCAGGCACAGAAACTTTAAATTAAACCCACTTAAACTGGTACCTCATTTCTAATGTTTACCAATACAAATATAAATCCCTCAAAAGTATCTTTGTTTTCCTAATACAGGAAGGTATTTAAAATGTCTCTGGCATCCACTGCAAAGAGTCTCTCCAGAATCCTAAAACGTCTAACTATATTATTTCTTCTTCTAGTAAAGATTTTTATTTCATTTTATATTTATCTACCTGCGTGGCTTTGTGTTATGTATACATGTGAGGAAGCAGATCTAGGTGAAGGTTCTGTTGATGGGATGGAGGTAAAAAGCACCCACTGTAATAGCTGGACGTGCAGGGAGGAGCGGATTTAGATTCTGGAAAGCCCCTAACAATGTCAAATGTCGGGAAAACCTGACTGGAGCAGTTAATTTCAGTTGCTAATTCATCACTCCTCCCATAGATTGTTTACCCATTGCAGCTCAGAAGGTTTGGACATCATACTGTTGACATCATTCAAACTCTGACTTGGCTTCAAGCCATAGGAGATCTGTCTCTGTATTGATCACTGACAACGACTGTTCAGTTGACCACAAATAACAGTAATCAAGAGGTCAGTGCTCACCATACGGTGAGACTGATGTTTCTGGACCTGTCCTGTCCTGGTTGGGGTGGGTAACGACTTCTGTTGAGCAGGGCAGCCAGCATTGCCTTTGAGGTCTTGGCGGGGTTTCAAGTGCTGCATGGACTGTCCTTGTATATTAACGGTTGTCCTCGTATATTGACAATACATTGATGTTAGTGGCAAGAATTCCAGTAGATCCCTCCCGCCGTGTCGAGGCACAGAGCGGAAAAGCTGACCTCTAGCAGGACCGCCTCCGGGAAACCAGCGAGGCGAAGGCTAAAACATCTGCCCCCGCTTGCAGCTCGGGCTGGTCCGACACCCTGAAAATGGCCTCTAGGGGACCTAGTGCCAAGTCCACATGCAATACCCCCGAGATGATGCTAAAGGACTCCCTTCAGTGCCTCTCCAACTTCGGGCAGGACCAAAACATGGTTTGCGGATCCCCTCCTGCACCGGCCACAGACATCCTCCACCCCTTCAAAGAGCCAGCTCATCCTCGCGTGACCTTCAATTGTATCAGCCTCAACCTCGTGCAGGAGGTTGAAGCATTCACCCTTCGTAGCACCTCACAAGACAAACCTTCTTCCATTACATCCCCCAACTCTTCTTCCCACTTGGCCGTAATCCCTTTCATGGACACCCTGTCCTTCTCCAGAATCTTCCCGTACATCGCTGACACCAACCCCTTCTGCCATCCCCCTGGCGAAAGTGCCTCCTCCAACAATGGGGGGGGGGGGGGGGGGGGGGGGCGACGACGCTATCGGGAAGCTCAAACTCCTTCCGTACGAAGCCTCGGAGCTGCAGGCACCTAAATCCTTCTCCTTGTGCCAGTCCGTACTTCTCCCCCAACTCCTCCAACCTTTTCTTATCTTCTCTTTCTCTCCCCCCCCCCCTCCCCAAAGAATTGTTAGTATCCTGACTCCCCTCTCCTCCCATTTCCAAAACCTCCCATCCAGACTCCCCAGCTCAAATCTTCAGTGTCGCCACCATCACCGGACTCCTAGAATACTTGCCTGGCGCCATCTGAAGCAGCACCATTGCAGGCACCCTCAACCCTGACCCCCAACGCAAGCCGTCCTCCATCCTAATCCACCAGAACGAGGTGACCACTTTGTCCACTTCCTTAAAACATGACGTGGGTAAAAAGACAGGCAGGCACTGAAACAAAAACAAAAATCGCAGCAGCAAGTCCATTTTAATCACCTGCACCCAGCCCACCAATGACAGGCAGATTGTCCCACCTTCATCCTCCCCACCAAGCTAGCAAAATTGTATCTACGCAGCCCCCCACCCCCAGTCCCACGCCATCTGCACCTCCAGATGGTGGGTTGCCACCCTGTGAAAGGACAGCCCCTCCCCCCCTCACTCCCTCACTCCTGGCTGGGACGCCATGAAAAACTCGCTCTTCTCTAAATTTAGTTTATACCCTGAAAACAACCCAAATCTTTGGATAAGTCCCATCATGTTCCCCACCGACGTGCTCTGCTCCGAAACATCAATAATAAATCATCTATGTACAGAGATACCCAATGTTCCATCCCTTAAAGCAATTGCCAATGGCTCTATCGCTAATGCAAATAGCAGGGGGGGCATAGGGCACCCTTGCCTGTCCCCCAGTGCAGAGCAAAGTATCTAAACTCGTATTATTTGTGCCGACACTCGCCATTGGTTCCTTATACAATAGCCGTACCCACTCCGTAAGCCTCTGCCCAATCCCAAATCTCTCTAGGACCAGCATCAAGTACCCCCAATCTACCTGATCAAATGCCTTTTCTCATCTAGCGCCACTACCACCTCCATCTCCTTTCCCTCGGCCGGCGTCGTCATCATGTTTACTAACCGTCTGACGTTTGAGAATGGCTGCCTTCCTTTCTCAAATCCTGTCTGGTCTTCCCCTATCACCTTCGGGAGGCGCCCCTCCAACCTAGCCGCCAGCAGCCTCGCCAGTATCTTGGCATCTACGCTCAGTAATGATATTGGCCTATATGACCCACACTCCGTCGGGTCCTTGTCCTTCTTTAACAAAAGGGTGATCGAAGCCTGCCCCAAATTTGTGGTAGTACCTCCCTCCCTATCACCGTCTCAAACATCCCCACCATCAGCGGTGCCAACTTGTCTTTGAACTTCTTCTAATACTCCACTGGGAACTCATGCGGTCCTGCTACCTTCCCTGATTGCCTCCTTTACCTCCTGTTCCCCCACCGGCCCCTCCAACCGAGCACTATCCTCCTCCCCCAACCTCGGGTACTCCAACTTGTCCAGGTACTCCCTCATCCCTCGTTCCTCTCCCGGTGCCTCCAACCTATACAGCTTTTCATAAAATGCCTCAAAAACCTTATTGATCTGCTTCGGAGCCACCACCAATTTCCTGTTCTATCCAGCACCTGGACTATCCCTCACCGTCGCTCCCTCCAAAGCTGGCCTGCCAACATACTCCCCATATTTATAACCTGCCTTCTCCCCATATTCAGAATCTACTCTCCTTGCCCGGCTGAGTTGGCACAGCACCTTCCCCGTAGACAACAGGTTCAAACCTAGTCTAAACTCCTACCTCCTGTCCAGAAAGGTCTGATCTGCACCTCCTGCGCACCTCCTGTCCACCTCCAACATCTCCTCTAACAGCCTTTGATGCTCCTCCCTCTCCTCTTTATCCAACTTGGCCTTAAAAGATATCGCCTCCCCCCTCACTGCCGCCTACAGAGCCTCCCACACCACCGCCTGCGATACTGCCCCTGTACAGTTAAATCCTACATACTCCTCAATCATCTTCCCGATCTTATCACAAAAGCTTCTGTCCCCCAACAACCCCGCATCCATTCTCCATCCCGGCCTCTGGGCTACCCCCCTCTCCAGGACCACGTCCACCCAATGGGGCGCGTGGTCCAAGATCGCTATCACCAATACTCTGATCCCCTAATTCCAGCCAGTAACTCTTTCCCTGGCACAAAATAGTCTATCCTCGAATGTACTCCTGCTCCCTTGGATGCAAAACCTCCACGGGTCCACCCCTAGCATCTCCTTCCTAAGCCTGTTCAGCACCTCCCCCCCCCCCCCCCCCCCGACTGGGCCAGTGAGCGTGGCTGTGACCTGTCCATCCTCAGCTCTTGCACCATATTTCAATCCCCTCCTACTATTAGCTTGTGTGTGTCCAAGTCCGGGATGACCCCCAGCACCCTCTGCACAAACCCTGTATCATCCCAGTTAGCTCCATATACACTCGCCAGTGCCACCAACCTCTCCACCAATGCCCCTGTTACGTTCACATATCTACACCCCCCTACCCCTCCGGTCCGCCACTACCATCTCCATCTGAAACCTCACCCTCTTGACCACAGACACCGCTACCCCCTGAGCCCTACAATGAAACCCCGAATGGAATACCTGGCTCACCCAGCTCTTCCTGAGCTTCACCTGGTTCTTCACCCTCGGGTAGATCTCCTGCAACATCACAACATCGGTCTTTTAAGCTTTTTGGGTGTGCAAACATCCTCTATCTTTTCACTGTACCCCCCCCCCTCCACGTTTTTAATCTGACTGGGAGGGTCTGTCACCCCCCCGCTCCTCCTATCCGCCATCATCATATCTCCGGGCCCTTCCCACTTTGTTGCCATCAAAACCCTCCCCTCCCAGAATCTTTCCATCTACTTCCTTTTGAAAACACCCCTCCCAGTATTGATCCCATTTCCCCCTCACCTTTCACATCTCCCAGGCCCATCAAAACCTGTTCGACCAGGCTCCAATGAACGCGGCTCCCCCCCCCCCCCCCCCCACCACACTCCGGTTCGCTAGCCAACTTGCGCTTGCTACTGTGGAGGCCCATGCCCAGTCCCTGAAACAATACATCAGAAACAGTTAAACAAACTCAGTGCAAACGCGCAAACCTCACAAAACAGCCATCATGAAAAATCCCAACTCCTACCCTTCCAAACAGGCAACTTCACACCCTTAACCCACTAATAAAAAATGAGAAACAAAACTAAATACAAACTTCCACTGCCCCCCATCCCTCGGTTCAAGACCAGACCCCAGTCCTATTTCTCATTTCTGCCCCAATTCTTCAGCCTTCACAAAAGGGGGGTGGGCTCCTCACCCTTTTGGACAGACCCACAATTCTTGCGTTCTGCCACCTAGACCTATTTTCCAGGTCCTCCACCTTCGCTCTGTCCTTTGTTGGCCTCGCCACCCTCTGCAGATCCTCACCCATCAAGGTGAGCTGCTCTATGCTGCGACAAAGCCTTCTCCACCCCCCTTCAACTTCTCTCCCTGCTCCCACATCTCGGCCGATGCCTTTGACACCGCTGCCTCACCAATCCCTTCATTGCTGCCATCATTTCCATCTCAACTTCTCCATGTGTTTGGCAAACTGCTTCTCAAACTCCTCGGTCATTTTCTCTGTGTGCACGGCCCCACCCAACGACCTAGCCTCCGGCATCTTTCCTGCTGCCGGGCTGACCCATTCGCTTGATGGAGAACCTTCGCTTGCCCCCTTCCTCCCCGACAGCTTTCTTGTTGTTAGACATCCCCCTCCTTCCTTATATTTTCCTGCACCTGCTCGTCGAAAAATTGCCCCTGGGACTGGGCATTAGATTCCGGAAAACCGAGCCTCGAGCAGGCGCCACCCATCTACATGCGGCCACTAAAAGTCCCATGAAATGGGTTGTTAGTTGGCCGGGAAGCAGGAGGTAGCAGGGATAAGAATAATGTACTTGATTAGCAGGATGTGACCGTGACGTTCTATTGATTAATGAAGAGTAATCTCTTTCTTCTCTCCCCTCCCCACACCAGAGGTGTGTATCATTGTCTTTCACACTGCACTCAATTTAACAAATTAATGTTTTCCGTGCGCAAGGGGTAGATCTTTCGGGGATCTTTCGGGGAGGAGTTTTCATTCTTGCTGCCAGGTTCAAGTCATATGTGATGATTAATCTGCCAAAAATTAAGTCATCCAATAAAATGAGCTGTCTTAAACCCTGATTAACTCGGGATAGTGACTAGATCCAAAACTAGACTATCAACCTCATGCAGCTACCCTCACTCGTATTTCATTGAAATACTGGTGACAGCGCTCTTTCTAGAATGTATGTGCATTTAACTTTTTTTTAAAAAAAGAGTCCGTTCTGGCCGGGAATCAAGGGGTCGGTCCTAGTGCTTGTAGCACTGGGAATGACCCTGCTATCTAACGGCACTCTTTTTTTGTTTTTTATTTCTTGGCCGTTGCCGGAACCCGGAGGCCGCACTTGGTGTCATTTCCTACACTGAGAAGCTCCAACGTGCAGAGCTCCCCAGTACAGGAAGCAAAAATGGCACCCTGATCGTTCACCACCCCACCCCCGGACACAACTCTTGGATGCCCCAGCTCACCTGTTTGGGAGGGGGGGGGGGGTGTTTCATTGTGTCTGGCACCCCTCCACATACTGGCAGGGCACCCCTGGGCTCGATCCCAGGTGCAGGCAAAATGCCAGTTTGGCACCTTGGCACTGCGAGCATGGCACACTGGCAGTGCTCCCTGGGCACCTTGGCAGTGCCACCCCAGTGGCCTCCCGCGCAAAGGCCTCTGATTGCCTGGAAGACCTTTCCCAGTGCTGTTCCGCCTGGTCTCTGTTTGTAGGGATCTCTGTCGAATGCATCTGCCTGGGGTCGCCTCAATGTGGCTGATAGATGCCGGGAGTCCATTTGATCCGGTGGCAGCATATATTAGCTATGCGAGTCTGGGTCCTGCCCATTTGTGGGCTGGATCCAGGTCGCAATGTCTTGTGAGATCTCGTTAGGGCGTAACAACCACTGGGAACCCTGGGAGAGGCCTCTACTGGCCGCGTCCCATCCCGATTCTGGAGGGACGCGGCCGATAAATCACTCTAAATCACTAAAACTAAAGGGAGCCCGTGGAAAGTTTTCATCATAACAATGTGTATTTTGCATTGTGGGAAGGGAGAGCTGCAGATGAAATTAATGAGGGAGATCTGAAGTGAGATCTTTGCCTCACAATGGGGCCATTTACTCATTTAACTAGACAGATTGCTGTGCAATCTCCTTCCAAGTGTTTCAAGAATTCAAATTTAGAACAATGCATTAGATGCATGTGTGCTTGGAGTGAGAGGCTAACGAATGCATGATAGTTTATCATGATTGTGAGTTGCTAACCCATTGGAATCCATGTGCGATTGACACTAAATCTCTGGCTATATCTATTGCTTCCAGAGGTTGATCTGTGGCTTCAGGCGGCCACGCACAATGTTGGCTCGACCCTTTGATCAGCGAAACATCCTCACTAGGAAGTGATTGTCGCTCCTCAAGTTCCTGTCTGAAAAATTCGTAACTAGCATTAAATCCGTCAGCGCGTTTGAATAATTTCCTGCTTTTGCCCAATATAGCAATTCAAGCCTGTAGAAATTGGATCAATGTGAGCAGGGTTGGCTCCCCCAATGACTTTCTGGATAGATGACAGTGCTGTCAGTAATGTTAGACCATGAAGTCTAAAAGGGGGCAATACAAGAATGAGCTTGTTAGATATTTATGCTGAGGTTGCTGGGTACTGCCATCCTGAAGAGAATTGTTCATTCACAAGATGTGGGCATTAGCATTTATTGCTCGAGAGAAGCTGGCAGTGACAGCGGAGTGGCTTGCTGGTTGATTTCCAGAGGGCAGTTATGAGTCAACCACATTGCTGTGGGTCTGGAGTCACATGGAGGCCAGACCAGGTAAGGACAGCAGATTTCCTTTAGTAAAGACTGCTTGGTGAACCATTGTTTGGTTTTCTGGCAATCTAGTAATGATGTGGTCATCATTACTATACAAAATTGAATTAATTGAAATTAATTTCCCCAGCTGTGTGTTGGAATTTGAATTTGCATCTCCAATGATTAGACCAAGCTCTGGTTACATATCCACTGTGCCACTGTAGCCAAATGGTTCGTGGTGGAATACCATGGCTCAATTATATTTAAAGCCATAGAGAAACATGAGGATTTAAAAAGATTCTCTAAAGAAATGTTAAGCTCCCTCAGTGGCATAGTTGTTAATGGCAGAGCTCAATGTGTTACTGAGCCTTGCCAACCAGAAGCTGTGGATTTGATTCCTAGCCTGTGCTGCAGTTGCTGCTGATAATGCGACCTGCGATAAGGTGGTACGTTGGTGGTGGCGCACCTCAATTAAGGAGAGATAAGTAGCACAGTGGCTGGCATTGTGGCTTTACAGCACCAGGTTCCCAGATTCGATTCCCCGCTGGGTCACTGTCTGTGTGGAGTCTACACGTTCTCCCCGTGTCTGCATGGGTTTCCTCCGGGTGCTCTGGTTTCCTCCCACAGTTCAAAGACGTGGGAGGTTAGGTGGATTAGCCATGATAAATTGCCCTTAGTGTCCAAAAAGGTTAGGAGGGGTTATTGGGTTACGGGGATAAGGTGGAAGTGAGGGCTTAAATGGTTTGGTGCAGATCCGATGGGCCGAATGGCCTCCTTCTGCACTGTATGTTCTAAAAGCAGCCTGGACATCTAAACATATCCAGCAATTCTGACCAAGAAAGTGTGGGACTGGGCTACAATTCCTGCAAAGACGCACGCTGCTGATGTTTAATGTCTAGGGATAAGCTTGAAGAATGCCTTTTGGGCACTATACCAAGGGTATTGCCTGTGGAACTATATCCCGACAAGAAAGAAGGGAATTGGACAAGAGTCAATAGCAGACGTTATGAACCAAGTGTGGATCTCCAACCTCTACTGTGTTCGATCAGATTGTGGCTCTACCCTTACTTGGCACCAGGGTGTCTTGGAATCTTTGCTGCTAGATCTGCAAGTTCAAGTTGCTGAGAGTTCATTTGGGTTGATGTTGACAGCCGGATGAGGATTTGAAATACTGTAGGTTTGAAGGGAAAGAGAGTGCACTGCGTGACTGGGATAGGTTTCCTGATCTTGTGTCAAGCCTGTGTTCTTCATTCTTTAGTGCAGTTTTGAAAGGAAGTGATTGTCTTCCATTTGCCTCCAATTAGTTTAACAAGAACTGCACTGAATTGAAGTCATTCTCCTGAGATAATGTTTGGACTTCTCATAGTGCTCGGATATGGATCTGTTCAGAGAAACTGAGGTGACCTGGTCAGCGCCATCCCAAAATAAAGTGCGATCAAAATGGCAAAATCCTGGATGGTTTGTGGCTGGACTTGACAAAGCCTTGTAAGGCATTGCAATTCTTTCATTAGATTGATCTTGTATGATCAAAATACACTGCAGGAGTGTTCATTGTTTATTTTCTCCCATTTTATTTTTGCCCTCTCCTGTCGCTGAGCGTGGTTCTGGAGATATTTAGTCATTTGTCATATTCCCGAATCTCTCTTTCAAGTGTGTGATAATGTAGTAGGGGCTGGGTGGTCGAGAGAGATTATTGCCCACCCATCACTGGGGACATCACTTGTTGCACCCCACTATCAGTTTCTTCCTTTCACCCTTGTTGCCTCCTATCTGCCAACCAGGGCAGCACAGTGGTTAGCACTGTGGCTTCACAGTGCCAGGTCCCAAGTTCAATTTCCCGCTGGGTCACTGTCTGTGCGGAGTCAGCACCTTCTCCCCGTGCCTGCATGGGTTTCCTCCGGGTGCTCCAGTTTCCTCCCACAGTCCAAAGACGTGCAGGTTAGGTGGATGGGCCATGCTAAATTGCCCTTGGTGTACAGGGAGTTGGGTGGGGTTGTTGGGTTGCGGGGATGGGATGGAAGTGAGGGCTTAAGTGGGTCGGTGCGGACTCGATGGGCCGAGTGGCCTCCTTCTGCATTGTATGTTCTATGCTCAATCAATAACCCACCTAAGGTTTTACCAATTCTTTCTTGGCTTTGCTAATAACCTCCTTGTGTTAATCCTAACCAACTGCTGTTAATACAACGATTCTCAAACTGGAATCTGTGGACACCTGGCTGGGGTGGGGGTTCTGTCTAGACTTTCCAGGAGCCTACAAAATAATATGAAAACCACAAGCTCGAGCAAGAGAGGTGTTTGGCTGTAGAGTGGACTGCCTCAACCTCTGAATTGAGTGCATGGAGCACCACTGGCAAGATTAAAATAATCCTTACGTGCAGCTTTATTCTAACTGTTGTATAGTATAATTTAAAGGTGGGGGGGGGGGGGGTTGGGGGGTTGGTCTATGATCACTAATCCATTTGTAAAGTGGTCCTTCAACCAAAATTGTTGGAGTCCATAAGGACAACCATAGACACCTTGTTAATGACATTTGCTTAAAATGTAACTAGTTAGATATGACCTATCCTTCACAAATCCATGCTCACTGAGCATTGAAAAAATAAGGGCTGATCAATCCGATTCCAGTCATTTGCCCCCATCTGTCATTAAAATCTGGATGGCTTCAAGTTTAGTGAGTTTGATTGCCTACTTTGGAAGAAAACAAGTTTAGGCCATCAGCAACAGCGTGTCAATATACAAGGACAGTTGATATAATACTTGAGACCCTGTCGTAGGTTAAAGGCCCCCTGGATGACTTAGTGAAGGACCATTCATCAAATAGGGATATGTAACCCAGCCTCCCCTGGACAACAAGGGAAAGAGTTAACCCCCCCCCCCAAACAGAACACATCACTCCTTCCCTTAACAGCCGGAGCATCCAACACGCAGATTCCAGATTGTGGGATCGGGGAAAACCGTGGGAAGCCTTATTCTGTGGACTTGTAACGTTCACATATATACCTTCCTGCAAGTCTCACATGGGCAACACAGTGGTTAGCACTGCTGCTTCACAGCTCCAGGGTCAATTCCAGCCTCGGGTGTCTGTGTGGCGTTTGCACTTCCTCCCCGCGTCAATAGGGTGCTCTTTCCTAGGGCCATTGCAGACCTGATGGGCCAAATGGCCTCCTTCTGCACTGTAAATTCTATGAATCCATGACAGTGTTGCGTTGCTAGGTCCATAAAGGTACTGCTTTGTACCTCTTTCATTCTCATTCTCGTTTGCAACTTGCTTCAGCATGGATTTCGTGGCCATTGCTGGGGCCCTGATTGTGATTTTCCATTTACCACCTCTCTCTCGCTCTCTGCTTTTCGGGTTGGAACCTACAATTTACCATTCTGTTTTGTAACCAGCTTGATGTGGTTGGTTGAAGGGGGAGGATGTGGTTGTGAGAATCACAAATATGTCTAGATGATGGTGAAGTAAAAAGATCTTGCACGTGTGGCCTTCTGATAGCATCAGTCATTCAGCTGCTGGTACCATGTGGTGACAACGAAAGACTAGGAAGACTGCTGTCTCCAAGATTCAGAAATGCCCATGCTAGGTGGGTGAGGGCTGCAAGACAAATAGTTATTTTAAATATTCCCTTCATCCAACTGTTGCTATAAACAGTCTCGAACAATAAAGGGTTGTTTGGCAAATGTAAGCACACTTATAAAGAAGCAGCAAAATATCTTTTCTTTTAACCAATTTTTCCAGAATTGCAGTGGACATGGTTTGAATCGGCCTGCAAGCACTGGATTCTCAGATCCTTTTGCTGTTGCTGTTTCTGCGAATAACTTTAGTGCGGCTGAGGTTTTCACTGAGTCTGTCTTTGGGATCTTTGCAGTCCACTGCCACTCATCCCCAGTGCCTGGCTGTTTGTGTTCTGGACAGATTCAACACCACTCCCTCACAACCAAGGGGGAAATGATGACGTTTGCAGTTCAAATTCTCAGCACTGTGATGCGATGCTTTGGCTGCCAGAAGTTGACATCTGTCTCCACTGGTACCGCGATGAAAGCAATGACTTTACCTCTGACTTCCTGAATTCATTAAATGACTCCATGACTTTCAACAGATCTTTTCCTGAGCAGGATGTGTGATTTGGTGGGAATTGTGCGGAAGCTCAGCCAGACTGCCAGTGGGAATTGCACAGGAAAAACAGATTTCTGCTTGTCAATTGTTTTTGGGCTTGTGCAGAAAGGAATCAGCATGACATTCGTGATCTGAAGTTTGGAGGCAAAGCACCCTTGGGTCCCTAGAGTATTTAAAATGACAAAACTATTTCTGTCCACCGTGATCTGATTGAATGGCAGAGCAGTCTCGAAGGGCTGAATTGCCCACTTCTGCTTAGTTCCTCTGTCCATCAATTGACACCAGAACTCAAAAGGTGTGACATACTTTGCTGTAGATTTATTAATAATAATCTTTATTAGTGTCACAAGTAGGCTTACATTAACACTGCAATGAAGGTACTGTGAAAAGCCCCTAGTTGCCACACTCGGCACCTGTTTGATTATCTTATTGGCTTGATTATATTACTGGCTTAAACATATCATGCCCTATTTATTAGGCTGATCCACCACTTGTCAGTATACAGCAGGCCTCTTGAATTGTCCCACCGTGGGAGATTGTGACGTCTTCCACTTGCAGCTTGTTAACTGGTGGGTATCAATTTCTCCTGCTGGACTGTTACCGAGTGAAAGAACAGTCTGGAGTTGACCCAAGAATAAGTAGCCAGTAGATTTCAAGGAGTGTGTTTCCTACTAGGTGAGTGAAGATATATAGGTGGGATATATGGATAAGGGAGACACAAAGGGAATAATACATTCATATATTTTACTGTCCTTTGCTAGGCCCTGAAACTTGTGACTGCAGCTTTTATGTTTTTTTCGTAAGGATGTATAACTTCAGTTCGAAAAATCCTTTACCTAAAGTTTAGCCTGTGTTGACAGCCATGAGAACGAGTATGGGTCAGGGCTGGTGTCTGAGGTGGTACCATCCCTTTCTTATTGGATGGTGGTAGGCCTATATTTGGCAGCTGTTAAAAATGCAGCTGTCCGGTTGAATCCGGTGTGCTCCAGATCTTTTAGGTGATCTTTTATCATTTGGCTTCACTTACCTCCACTGGATAGTGATCAAGGTTTCACAAATCCTCACAAGTGAGGTGAAGCAGAGGAGTGTTGTATGAGGCAGTGCCTCGTGGCTGTAGAGGTTGCGAGTTGGCCAAAAGATGTAACACTTGAAGTTGTTGACCAGTGTATGGTTGAAACTTCGTAAAGGGCTGAGCTATTAGAAGTAAATTATGGTTTCTGTCTGCTGGACAATTTTTTTTTTCCCCCCCAATTAAGGGGCAATTTAGCGTGGTCAATCCACCTACCCTGCACATCTTTGGTTTGTGGGGGTTAGACCCATGCAGACATGGGGAGAATGTGCAAACTCCGCACGAATAGTGACCCAGGGCCGGGATCAAACCCAGGTCCTCAACGCCGTAGGCAGCAGTGCTAACCACTGCACCACGGTGCCGCCCCTCCCTTGCTGAGTTTCCACAAGGTTTCCCTGGTCTTGTGTACCTCATCAAAGAGACCAGTTGCTTGCAATGTTTTTACCTTTTCAATTGTTTACAGGACAATTGAGATGGGCTTTTAAGCAATACATACTCTTGAATGATATGATGCACAAGCTAATGTTACAGTCACCGAATTGCCGAGATGTACAGAACGTGCCTGACATCAGGAACACTACCTTGTCGGGATCACAAAGTCCCATGCATGACTGTAATAACTGTGCAAGTGCTGGTAAATAGACCTATAACTCTTAATTCCAACACACACACATCAAAGGAAAACATTCAGTTATCATCACATCCACTGTATAATGAAGGTAGAGCTTGTGGATTTTCTAATCTTCTACAGCACAACATGGCAGCCCCAGACACTGGGTGGAAGTGAAAATCATCATGGATTCACACAGCCTTACGCTGACATTTCTCTAGGCTCTGGTTCCGGAGCCTCTGAAAACAAGAAGTTATTTGTTGCAAACAAGGGGTTTGAACCTGAACTGATGTTGCAGATTGTCTTGCGCAAATTCAGTTGTGCCATGGAGCTGTACTTCAGATATCGTTGCTTCCTATTGCCAGGCAGCAGATGTGACTGGAATGAAAACTTCTCACTGGGAATAATCAGCCTCTAGTGTGAACACTTTGATTTACGTTTCAAAGCTGGGTAGTTTCATGTTGAAAAAAGCAGCTGGGAGGATGGATCATTGGGCTGCCTTGTCTTTGGTGGAATTAAATGATGAACTACTCGCAACTATTTTACTGAAATATTTTCATTCTCTTTCTTCCCGGCCCCCCTCCAGTTTCTCTCCTCTTCTAAATGTCTTAGTGATGCACTATCAATTGCATGAAAGACTCAAATTGGTGCAACTGTGGCTTTATTACAGTCAGATGCATGGCCTCCTACTGCAGCTGGCAGAATGGCTGATCAGGAGGAGTCATGCCTATTTATACGGCTCCTTGTGGGCGGAGCTAGCCGGCAGGGGCTACCGGCGAATCTGTAGTGTAAGTCCTACTGTACATCCACTAATACAGGTGCACACAGTTAACACAGTGGATCACCACATTCACCCCCTGTTAAAAATGAGTCCGGCAGGGGGTGGCGTGGAACTATATACAGAGTAATTTACAGAGGGGAGGGGGAAAAAAAATGTGTCCATCTTGTAGTCTGGTGCCCGTCAGAGGTTAAGCCTGTCCGGTGGTTTGACGGTTCGCTGGGAGCGACGTAGTGGTGGTGGCAAAGTCGGTGCTGGCGGTGTTGGTGTTGGCCAGTAGTTGGATGACTCCGGGAGCGTGCCAAAGTCTTCCTCATCCTGTAGCGTGGGCAAGGGAAGGAGGGATGGACCTTGTGGGGCTAATGCTGGGAGCGCTGGGGGAGGGGAGGGTGGCGCGTGGGTGGGGAAGTGTGTGTGAGTGGAGCCTGAGTGAGACTGTATCCAGGCGGCCGTCGGGGATCTCCACATAGGCATACTGGGGGTTGGCGTGGAGCAGGCGTACCATGTCCGCCTTGTGGAGTCAGACATGCCTACGTAGACAAACCGGCCCTGGAGCTGCTAGCCCAGTCGGGAGCG
The DNA here is from genome assembly GCF_902713615.1 of Scyliorhinus canicula. NCBI lineage: Eukaryota > Metazoa > Chordata > Chondrichthyes > Carcharhiniformes > Scyliorhinidae > Scyliorhinus > Scyliorhinus canicula. Next base: position 129,012,533 of record NC_052154.1, on the reverse strand, counting down.
ACACCCCGAATGTGGACTTCCTAGGGAAGGTAAAAACACGTTCATGGAGTGTGTTATTTGTGGCGGTGCGCAGTAGAGACCGGATGGAGTGCAGTGCATCCGGGAGGACCTGCTGCCAGCGAGCGGCTGGGACCTGATGAAGGCCTTGTCCTGGGCGCTGTACCGTCTGCTCCTGGTGGCAACGGGCTTGCAATCCGCAGTTAGATTGGCAAAGAGGGAGGGGGGGGTCAACCTTGAGAGTCGTGAGGCTGCAAACGGTGAGTGGGGGTAGGGGCCTGCCGAATTTGAGTGTGAGACTCTGGAGATTACACTGAAAATCCAGACCCAGCAATAGTGCAGCACAGAGGCTGGGGAGAATGTAGAGGCGGAAACTGCTGAATTCCACGCCTTGGACAGTGAGATTGACCACGCACAACCCTTGGATCGGGCCAGAGTGGGATGCGGAGGCCAGGGAGATCCATTTGTTGGCGGGGTGAACCGCGAGGTAGCAGTGCCTTACCGTGTCCGGGTGGATGAAGCTTTCGGTGTTCCCGGAGTCCAGTAGGCAAGAGGTCGCGTGGCCGTTGATTTCCACTGTCATCGAAGCGGTGGCCAGGTTGTGAGGATAGAACTGGTCCAGTGTCATAGAGGCAAGAAGCGGGTGGTTGTCCGAGGATTCAGATGTGGAGCGTCGGCGACCCGGACCCAGCGTTCCAGTCCCGTGGGGAAGACCAAATGGTGGCGACCGGAGGACATGTGGAGGAGAAGATGGTGGCGCCTATGCAGCGCATGTTGTAGGGGCGGGGCAAGATGGCGGCGTCCACTGAGCGCACGTGGGCTGGGCAGCGCTGGCGGGGGGTGCTTCTGCTGGCCGCAGAAGTAACAGCGGGTACCCCCAGGGTGCGTGGTGTGGCGGACGGCGCAGGCATATTGAGCAGGTGTGGCCCCAGCCCGGGGGGTCGTTTGCGGGGTTCAAGAGGAGTAGTAGGGTTGGGCCACGCGGCGAGCGGGGTAGGATTGGACGTTGTGAGATGCGACCGTCATGGAGAGCGCTAAAGCTTTCATCTCTGCTAGGTCGAGCGTGGGCCCTTCCAGCAGTCATTGTCGGATGGGGTCCGACGCAATCCCCGTCACGAATGCATCACGCATGAGGAGATTGGAATGTAACGTGGCCGTGACGGCCTGACAGTCACCGTCCAGTACGAGTGGGATAAGAGCCTGCCAGACGTCTTCGATCGACTCACCAGGTAGTTGTATGCGAGTGGCGAGAACGTGCCTAGCAAAGAGTGTTCGTCTTCTGAACGTAGTTCTCTTTAAGGAGAGCCATAGCCTCTGCGTAATTCGGGGCGTCCTGGATTAGCGGGAACACGCTGGAGCTCAATCTGGAGTAAAGCACTTGGATCTTCTGAGCTTCTGTCGGCGTGGGGGTCGCAACGTTGACATAGGCCTCAAAGCAAGCCAGCCAGTGAATAAAGTCCTTCCTATGTCTGGCGAGTGCGGATCCAGCTGCAGGCGATCGGGTTTGATCCTGATGTCCATAATGTGGAAAATCTGACTGTAATAAATTGATGCGCTATCAATTGCACGAAAGACTCAGATTGGTACAACTGTGGCTTTATTACAGTCAGATGCGTGGCCTCCTGCTGCAGCTGGCGAAATGGCTGATCAGGAGAAGTCATGCCTATTTATACGGCTCCTTGTGGGCGGAGCTAGCCGACAGGGGCTACTGGCGAACCTGTAGTGTAGGTCCTATTGTACATCCCCTAATACAGGTGCACACAGTTAACACAGTGGATCACCACACTTAGTCATCAATTTATCTCACCCCACGCTCTGGAATTCCTCCTGTTCTGCTATTTCTCTCTCCTTTAAAAGTTCTCTGTCCTCTAACCGAGTTTTTGCATCCACATTAGGAGTAGACAGGATCTTGGTTTAACATCTTATTGAAAGTAGATACTTTTTAAATTGTATAGCCTTCCCTCTGAGGTACATACGTGGACAAACTTTGGATCAGGATGTGAACACACAACCTTCTGACTCAGAGGTGAGTACGTGGCTTTGTGCCACCACTAGATGGTGTATTCATTCATAGAGCCATTGGAGCTCCTGGGATTTTTTTACTTTCCAAAGATACTGATACTTTTCAGGGACTATTTAACTGGATGTTTTGAGATTACTTCATGAGGCTGGGTTTTGTAAATTGGCAGCCAAGAAAAGGCATAGCTGCAGGATTTAAAACCATGGGAACTCGACTGTCCGTGCAAGTTTCTGTGACTACCGTTCTCCCACCCACCCTCCAGTTCCCTGATGGTGCAGCTCTTGATCAGTGTTGACCAGCTCGAAGTGCCAAATTCTGATGCCTTCTCGAAATAGAATTATTATATTGTTCCCACAGAGCAGCAGGTAGGAACAGGAGTTGACCATTCAGCACCTCTGCTGTTTGCCTAAATTATGCCTAATCTGTCTCTCGATTCCATCTACCCATCTTATTCTGGAACTCTTCATTCCTTATAAATTGCCATTTTGGCGTCTTCAATTAATTTACCTCAATTACTTTTTGACGAAGAGATTTCCAGAAAAAAACAAAAGCTTTTCTGACATTGCCTCCGCTCTAATTTTAAATTGTGCCCCTTTCTGTACTGCTCTGACCAGAGGGAATAGGTTCTCTCTTTTATCATTCTTTAACCACCTTTGATCAGCTAAATTATATCACCACTTAATTTTCTACTCTTCAAATACAGCTTAGTCTAGGTATCCTGTTCTTGTATGTTAATACTTCAGCTTCAGTACCAAACTGGTGAATCCGTACAGTACCCCCTCCAAAGCTAATATCTCTTTCCCAGAGCTGAACACGGTGCATTAAATAAGGTCTGACATCCCCTTTATGTCCCAGCCCCCTTGAAGTAGAGTTTAACATTCCAACAAGCTACTTAATTTTTTCGTACCTGACCACCTCAAGTGATGAAATGAGGAATCCGAAGGGGAAAGTGGAGGCGAGATTCACGGGAAGGGAAAGGTGTCCACAAGAAGAAAGCAAGGAAACCACAGAATTCAAAGTAAAAGGAAATGAAAGGGACGCATGAGAATGAGGATGACTTGGGAAAATGGAAACATGGGAGGAGAAAGAAAACCAGGTGGGGGATGAGGGGGTGGAGGAAGAGGGAAAGGGGAGACTGGAATATAAGGTGCTTTGTTTATTTATTTATTTTAAAAGGGGGGGGGGGGGATGAGGAAGAGGATTGGAAATTGAGAGGCAAAGCATAGTTTCAGCAGTTGTGGGTTTGGAACTGAGAGGAATGAAGGTGTGTGTCCCTGATGTAGAAATGGGGTGGGTATGATAATCTAGGAGACCACAGGAAGGAGGCAGTGACTGGTGAGATAAAGTAAGTATTTTGAGTAAATTACTAGGACAATCTATTTGAAATCCAAAGCTGTCAGACTGGTCAACATCAAATTATTTAGTTACAAGGAGTAAATATTAAGCTGAACACAGCTAGATTTTCCCTGAATAACTCTAAAACGCCCTCCGAAGACAGACCCGCAGAGCTGTTTGTGTGTTTGGCTACACGGCTGCAGCAACCCTGGGGACTGCTTTTAAATGAAGAAAGTCACTTTTTTAAGGGCTGGTTGTGCAGCTGGTGGATCGGTTAAGGCTCTTTTTGTTTTAGTTGTCTTGGGAGGATTGCTGCAAAGGAGCCATTTGGCCAGTAAGACCCTCCTGTTTCTGTGTGTTTGACAGGGGAACTTGGCAACACCGTTGGCCGCTCCTTTTGTGGAGCATTCTCGTATAGTTTCCAGTTGAAGCAACTTCCTGTTGAGCTGTCGGTGTTTTTCATTGAATTGCGAGTGGGGGTTGGGGCTACAAGAGGAGTCTGAGAGACGCACTGATGGAATATTTACAAGTTTTCCCCCTCTGACCGTGGCAGCCAGTTCCTGTGACGGGTTTGGTAGAAGATGGGGGCCAGTGTTTAGTTGAGGCTTGCAGAGCAGTATCTGTTTGGTTATAGTAACTGTTGGTCTGTGGGGAAGGGAGGAGGAATGAAGAATCTTATTAATTGAATTAAAGCATGAGTGATTAAGCAGAAGTACGAACAGAGCTTTAACAAGTTTAAGAGTGAAACCTTGGTGAATTTAATATCTATCTAACAGCAAACCATAACTTTCTATAACCAAATACTGGAAAAAAACAGATTTGTGACCCACCGTACACCTCCCCACCCAGGTGGCATGTAACCTTGGTGCCCTGTTCAACTCGAGCTGAGCTCCAAACCTGATAGGCTATCTATCACCAGTAATACTCAGTAGCTTGCCTCTGCCTTGCTGAACCCCATGTTTGCACCTACATTAACTGTAAGACTGTTTTGTTACTTCAGTACTCCTCTTCTAATTTCCAAAGTTTCATCCAAATCCTGCTCTCCCAGTGACCCCTGCCCCTCTTTAAATATTGAACTGTCCTCATTTACAAGCCACCATCTTAGCCACAGATCCCAGTTCACAACCGTTTGTCGTCTCTGGGTGATCAACACTTGGGGGATGTTTTGAGGGGAGAGGCTTGAGAACAGTGTTTGGGAAGGAGGGGTCTGATCTCAGTGAGAACTTGCAAGGGCACTGTTAGTTGAGTGGTCCTATGCTCTCTGTGCTTGCACTCCTTTTGGCTGTTGGCAAGAACCCAGTGTGCCTGCACAAAATGAAAAAAATACAAAGGCATGCGTGGCCTCCTGCCCTCTCCGGGCATGTAACTGTTAGGCCCCCCAAGTGTGTGGCACTCCACTCGGAACTTCGACACGTCATGCAAGCCCCAGGAGGGCAGAGGAAATGCTTTTAAGGGCACCCTCAAAGCCTTCTTGAAAAAGTACCACATCCCCACCGACACCTGGGCATCCCTAGCCCAAGATCCCACAAAGTGGAGGAAAAACATCTGTGAAGGAGCTGAGCATCTCTAGTTGAAGCCAAGTGTTGACAGTGAAAGAGTGGATAGCCACCCAGGCACCTCCCCCAAACACTCCTCCCACCGCCGCCACCCCACCTGTGACAAAGTCTCGGACATCCGAGAGCTCCTTTTTATTGGAGAAGTAAAGGTCAGGGGCGAACAGCCACACGCTGGGGGGGGGGGTTAGCTATTGTGCCCCTCTCCTTTTGTTTTCCTTTTGAGCAGGCGCACTGGGCTGTTGCTGGCAGCCAAAATGAGAGTAAGCACAGAGAGCGTATAGGATGCTCAACTGACTCTGTACATGCAAGTTCTTTCTCACCACGATGGGGTGAGTTTGGGGGCCTAAATGCCGCAAGCTCAGGGCTAGTGTGAGGGGCTGCCTAAGTAGAAGAATTTAAAAAAAAAAAAAAAAAAATCCCAGCAACTAGTTTTTCTGGATTTTGGAGTCTAGGACATGGGACAAATTGTGTCCCGGGAAGTTTTCCTGTGTGACATGGGACAATGGTTTAAAATATACGATGGTTGGTCACCCAAAATTTCACACCTTTTGTCCTGTCTGGGGACTGCCATTAACACTCTTTCCCCTTGGTATCTGTGGCCATTAGCACCCAATTTCCCTGGGTTTTTGTGGCGATGACTCATCTTGCATTCTCACTCCACAGTACAAATATTTCCCACTTTCTCTGTCTGTTAGCTTTGACAAAGAATCATCGGACTCGAAACGTTAGCTCTTTTCTCTCCCTACAGATGCTGCCAGACTTGCTGAGATTTTCCAGCACTTTCCCTTTCGTTTCAGCGGTGAATGGGATCTCATCCATCCCATCGTACCCTACAGAGCTCCTTTCTGTTCTACTTTGTCTCACAAACAATTGTTTTTGATTGCCCATTCGGTTGCCTTCTGTGCATTCTCCTTTGTGAAGTACCTTGGACACTTTTCTTTGTGTGTGTGTGTGTGTGTATGTATAGAAATAAGAGTGCGCATAGCGTGGATGGAAATTATTTTATTCAGTTGGATATGACTGGAATTCGCTGTCTGAAAGGATTGTGGGCGCAGGTTCAGTGTGAACATTGAAAAAGGAATTGGACAGATACGCTGTGATGGGGTAAGAGCAAGGAATTGGAAATAATTGGATAGATATTTCAAAATGCTGGCGCAGGCCTCAATGGCTGAATTCCTTCCTTCTGTGCCGTAGAATTTAAAGTAATTACAGTAAATATAAGATTCAGAATTTTCAGGAAAATTTTCTCTGTCTGAATTTTTTCTGTCAAGTGGATGAGCAGCCATGATGGTATTGAATGGCGGATCATGCTCACCGGGCTAAATGGCTTACTCCTGATCCTATATTCCTTCATCTGAAACTTCTGAAATAGAATCTTATCATTGGATGTCCTGCCTTCACCCCCATTTGTTCCTGCGGCTTGAGATGTGGAGTTCTTTATTAATTATTAAGGTTTACAATTAATTGTCAGTCAAGCAATATTTAGAGCAAAGCATCATTCAATCTCCGGCATATCATGTTAGTTTTCGGCTTGATAGAGAGCTCTGGCACTCATTGTTGATGACCTTTAGAAGGGATAAACTGAAATCCATTGACTGTCCAATTTCAGCAGTTGTTCACCTTTGACAAAGCACCAATTTCCAACCGTCTAGAAAAGTAGAAAAATAGCCCAAACCTCATGCCAAGGTGCAAGGGGCAGCACGGTAGCATTGTGGATAGCACAATGGCTTCGCAGCTCCAGGGTCCCAGGTTCGATTCCGGCTTGGGTCACTGTCTGTGCGGTGTCTGCACATCCTCCCCGTGTGTGCGTGGGTTTCCTCCGGGTGCTCCGGTTTCCTCCCACAGTCCAAAGATGTGCAGGTTAGGTGGATTGGCCATGATAAATTGCCCTTAGTGTCCAAAATTGTCCTTGGTGTTGGATGGGGTTACTGGGTTATTGGGATGGGGGCGGTGTTGACCTTGGGTGGGTTGCTCTTTCCAAGAGCCGGTGGGTCGAGTGACCTCCTTCTGCACTGTAAATTCTATGATAACCAAAACCCAAACACTGACAAAGAAAATTGATATTAGTATCTTGATCAAAGCAGTACGTTTTTCAGAGCATCTTGTAAGAGGGAGGTGGAAAGGCTGAAGAGTGGAAATTTGAGAGTCCAGGGCCATGAGCACAATAGGTGCAGCTCCACTTGTGCGATGAACGGACAAGTTTGTGAAAGAGGCTGGAGCTTGGAATGTGGAGTCTTCTGGGAGGCGTCCTGTAGGAATGGAGGAGATTAATGATGGGGGAAGGGGCTCAGCCATAAAGGGATTTAAACTAAGAGAATTGAGTAATATTCTGCAGTAGAAGATGGGTAGCATCGTGTTCTAACCTTGTCCTGGGTATCTGCAAGAGGTCCTTTCATTGTAGTGGTCTTTTTTGAGATCCCCTCTTGCCTCTTCCCAGAGGTCTATTTCTCAAAGCTATCAAAGTTTTTCCCGTGTTAGATTCCACTAGTCCATCAATCTTTTGGTTACCTCGACCAACTAATAATTTTTCATGTCTAACATTCATGCGAGCCCTAACATTACATGTTAGGCTGTTCGACTGTGGGGGGCATCACAGCTGAGCCTGATGCCCTTCTTTCCCAGTCCCCACTTTTCACCAGTTGGCAGTGATCTTGAGTGGGGGCAGTGGCTGGTTTTATTCTTCCTTGGGCCCCTGAGATTAAAAGCAGAGTATTCCTACTGGCACTTTGACCAGGATTAGCAAACTCTGTTTGGGCCGTGGATTAAACTGGAATTTCCTGCTCTGTGAGACTGTCATTCCAGGTGGTGCTTTTATATATAGGGACTTGTTTGATTCATTTTTAACGTTTGTGCATGTAAATCTTTTTTAAAAGTGTCCATTTTTAATTTGCCTTCATCTGCAGGTGATTTGGTGTGCAGTGAATGGGGATGCTACATGGGATTACAGAGCCCTGTGTTTAATTGCAGCTGCCAATGGCCTTTCCTCTGACTCATCCTGCTTTTGCTGAGGCTGTGTAGCATCTCCAGCTGGCTCTTGTTAGCTGGTGGCGCTGTGGCTTTGGACTGTGTCCAAAATACATGAATCCAATATATACAAATAGAAATGATGATTTCCATCTGTGGCAAAGTGACAACACTTTGAATGCAAGAAAGCATTTTCTTGCTGTTGTTTATGAAATTTTTTGCAATTGCTTCAAAAAATAAGGATCTGATATTTGGGTCAGATGTTTGCCTGTTCTGTGTATTTTCATTTTCCCGAGGTTTTCTATATTAGTTACTATTGGGGAATATGACTCTGACCAGATCTGGTACTCCAGGTCAGGTACAGCAATGGTTAAGAGTTGAATGCAGCTCACTCCATATTGTTTTCAATTTGTACTGCATCCCCCTTAGAATGCTTGAATGTACAGAGGAAAACTCCCTCTTGCATCGATGTTCAGAATTCAGAGACCTCTTCCTGCACTGCTGTTTTATTTTGTAAATTTAGGCTACCCAATTTGTTTTTTTTTTCAATTAAGGGGCTACAGTGCTGCCCCTTCCTGCACTACTTGTGCCTGTCTGATCATGGGCACAGCACTTTGTTAAAAGTCTTTCCTTTCATGTGAAATGGAAGGAATATGGAAGGAAAGTCAGAAGCGATTCTCTGCACGCCGCCTCCCCCGCCGCTCTATCTCATGGCTTGGAAAGTCTGTAACTTCTGCATGGCTTTCTTTTTTGCGCTTGCTGCTTATGTGCAGATTTTAATTTCAGAGGAAATTTGGTGATGGTGAGCCTCCTGCAAATAGAATCATAAAATTCCTACAGTGCAGGAGGAGACCATTCTGCCCATCAGGTCTGCACTGACCCTCTGAAAGAGCACTCCATCCAAGCTCACTTCCCCACCCTATTTCTTTTTTTTAAATATATTTTTATTCAAAATTTTTACATTATAAATAACCGAAAAGGAAAATAGAACCCCCCCCGCCCCTTTACAGAAAAAATGAAAAAACAAAAATAAATAAACAAATGAACGTTTACCAATAAACAATAGTAAATCTCCAACCAAAAAAAAAGTATTTTCTTTCGACCAACTTGGCCATCTCTTAGAGTCCTCAAAATATTGGTCTTCGATTCTAAACTATTATTTTCCAGATATAGCCCCTCAACAGCATCATCCTCATACAGTTTACCTTTGTGTGCCAATGACCCCATCCTTTACCTCTCCAATGGCCCTTTTGACCCCTCTACTTCCTCTGCTGTTAGTCTGGATGTCAGACGAGCATACTCTGATCCATACAATAATATTCATCTTTATTAGTGTCACCAAGTAGGCTTACATTAACACTGCAATGAAGTTACTGTGAAAAGCCCCTAGTTGCCACATTCCGGCGCCTGTTCGGGTACACAGAGGGAGAATTAAGAATGTCCAATTCACCTAACAAGCACGTCTTTCGGGACGTGTGGGAGGAAACCGGAGCGCCCGGAGGAAACCCACACAGACACTGAGAGAACTCCGCACAGATAGTGACCCAAGCCGAGAATCGAACCTGGGACTCTGTTGCTGTGAAGCAACCATGCTAACCACTGTGCTACCATGCAAACACCAGATGACTAAATCTTTCCTCGCCACAAACTCTGCTCGTGTGCCAATCTATTCTTTCCAGTCGCTGCCTTACGCTCATCTGGACTATTTCTGAAAGTGGCATTTTATTTGACCCCAAGCAGAATTTCTGATTCCTCTTCCCCTCGAACAGAAAGATATATGTAACATTGCACACCTCCATCTTACCAACTGAAACCCACATCCTCGTCTTTAACACTTTCATATTTGGCTATTGCACTGCTCCCCTGGCTGACCAGCTATTCTGCAGTCTTAAGAGTAAATGGACTTTGTAATGAGAGATTTAAAAAAGACATGGCAGGTGGGAAAAGTGGAATTTAGATCAGTTATGATATTGAATGGCAGATCTGGCTCAAGGGATTGTATAGTCTACTCCTATTTCTTGTATGATTTCGCAAACAAGGTAGCCAATTTGCACAAGCTGCTCGCACGGGCAGCAATGTGATCTTTAAAAAAAAAATTAAAAAAATTTGAGTATTCAATTTTGTTTTCCAATTAAGGGGCAATTTAGTGTGGCCAATCCACCTAGCTTGCATATCTTTGTGTGTGAGGGCAAAACCCACACAAACACGGGGAGAATTTAGATTGAAGGATAAATATTGACCAGGCACCTGAAAATCTCTAAAATAAAACAGTGCAGATATTGGAAATTGGAAATAAAAACAATATGCTGGAAATGGTTAACAGGTCTGGCAACGTCTGTGGAGAGAGTATTTGGAGTCCAAAATCAGAGTTTCTCAAATTCTTTCAGAGACTGAGTGTCGCTGGCAAAGTCAGCATTTGTTGCCCATCCCTAAATGCCCTTGAACTGAACACTTGTCCTGTCATGGAAATGGTGAAATTTGAATTCAGTAATAATCTGGAATTAAAAGTCTAATGATGACCATGAAAACATGGTCGATTTTTGTAAAAGCCCATCTGGTTCGCTAATGCCCTTTTAGAGAAGGAAATCTGCCACCCTTACCTGGTCTGGCCATGTGACTCCAGAGCCACAGCAGTATATAAAAAAGTATATATAAATGATATGGAGGAAAATATAACTGGTCTGATTAGTAAGTTTGTGGATGACACAAAGGTTGGTGGGATTGCGAATAGAGATGAGGACTGTCAGAGGATACAGCATCTAGATTGGTTGGAGAATTGGGCAGACAGATGGCAGATGGAGTTTAATCCAGACAAATGTGAGGTAATGCATTTTGCAAGGTCTAATACAGGTAGGAAATATACAACAAATGGCAGAACCCTTAAGTGTATTAACAGGCAGAGGGATCAGGTATACAGGTCACTAAAAGTGGCAACGTAGGTGAGAAGGTAGTCAAGGAGGCATACGGCATGCTTGCCTTCATCGGCCAGGGCATTTGAGTATAAAAATTGGCAAGTCATGCTGCAACTGTATAGAACCTTAGTTAGGCCACACTTGGAATATATTGTTCAATTTGGTCACCACACTACCAGAAGAATGTGGAGGCTTTGGAGAGGGTACAGAAGAGGTTAACCAGGATGTTGCCTGGTATGGAGGGCATTATGAGGAGATGTTGGGTAAACTCTGTTTGATCTCACTGAACGACGGAGGTTGAGGGGCAACTTGATAGAAGTTTACAAAATTGAGGGGCATGGACAGAGTGGATAGTCAGAGGATTTTTCCCAGGGTGGAAGAGTCAATTACTAGGGGACATAGGGTTGAGGTGCGAGGGACAAAGTTTAGAAGAGATGTAAGAGGGAAGTTTTTGTTTTTACACAAGAGGGTAGTGGGTGCCTGGAACCTGCTGCTGGAGGAGATGGTGGAAGCAGGTATGAGCACAACGTTTAAGGGGCATCTTGACAAGTACATGAATAGCATGGGACTAGAAGGATGTGGACCACAGAAGTGTAAAAGATTTTGGGTTAGATGGCAGCATGGTCGACGCAGGCTTGGAGGGCTGAAGGGCCTGTTCCTTTTCTTTTGTCCTTTGTTCAGATCACAGTTTCGGGTAGTCGCCGACATATTGTGGGTCTGGAGTCGCATGTAGGCCAGATCAGGTAAAGACAGCGCATTTCCTTCCCTCAAGGACATTAGTGAACTAGATGTGGGTTACCATTACTGAGACTAGCTTTCAATTTCAGATAATTTTTTAATGCATTGAACTTAAATTCCACCAGCTGCCATGGTGGCTTTGTTTAGAACTCTGGATTACTAGGCCAGTGACACCATGTCCTCCTAAATGGTCACATTTGGCTCTCAACGTTAACTCTGTTTCTCTCTCCATAGATGCTGCCAAAGTGTGCTGGGGCTTTCCAGCACTTTTTTGTTTTCTTAACGCCCCTCTTCGTCAAAATAGTGCCATAGGATCTTTTATGACACTTTAGTGTGTCAGCCTAAATCTTTTGCTCATGTCCTGCAGAGAGGGACTTGAACCTGTAACTGTCTGACTCTGAGGGAAGAGTGCCACCAGACTGAGCCACAATTGACACATCAATGGCTGGGACTTTAATCCTGATCAACTGCTTGGATGGCAGCTGTGCTCTCGACGGTACCACCAGCAAACAGGGCTGCACCTAGTCAGTGTCTTGGTGGAGGCAGAGGGAGCAGGAAGGGCTCCATTTGAGCGAATCGGTCCCTTCAACCAAACAGCTGAATCTGGGAAGAATTGGATGACTGAAGCACTAATAAAGGGAAATTCAAAGATAGGCATCATGCTTCTTTTCTTCGGTTAACTGTGCAGAGAATCTGCATGTGCTTCATGCGAATGCCTTCATATTATTTCCACCCCTCTTTTGGATGGTGCGGATTGTTGCTTGCATGCAATTCCACTACCCCCTGCAGCTTTCAAACTTTCACTTCAACCAAGTGGCCATTCTTTGCAATACACTGAGCTCATCAGTGGTTCCACCATGAACAGCATCTCACATGTTCATGATCCTCATTCATAGTGCTGTTGCAGATTGAGCGAGATTTGAGTAATTCCACCTTCCTGATTGAGGCACTGAGGCCAATTCTAGTGCCCCAGGTGCCCTCCCCGAGACCAGGTAACTCCACCTAATTATTTAAGCACGACATTTTGAAATTAGGATTTATTTATTTATTTTTTTGCTGTGCTGTCGGCGGGAAGTGGAGAAATGGGGTTATAGTGTAACTTGGCTCAGTTAGCGATACTCTTAGTTGGAAAGTGTAGGCTGAAGTACCACTCTTGAACTTGAGATCATAACCTGGGCTGATACTGGAGGAGTGCTGCATTGTCTGGGGTGTTATCATTCAGATTTGATAAATCAAGATCCTGGGCTGCCTTTTTGGGTGGTTGTTTTAGAGCCCCTGGGATGCCTATTGGGAAGGAGGCTGGAAATTCTCATGTTCTGAATGACCTTCCTCCAAACAGGCGATTTAGCTGCTTTGCTGTTATTGGTGCCTATAGATTAGCCTCTGCTGTCATCTCTGCAACAGCGGTGATTGTACTTTAAAATTAACCCACTAGGCCAAGGTTTTTCAAAGTGCGGGTGGCTTGCAGGTGGATGCGGGGAGGGTCATGGAGCGATCGGTGGTCCCAGTCACAGGAGAAGCACCCAATTAAATTGAGAATGGCGGCTGCTGTTGCCTTTTAAATGAAAATAAATAAGGCTCTGTGTAGTCGTCTGACCAGAGGCGATAGCAAAGAACAGGTCACATATACTTGATGTGCATCTATGTGCTTTTGGAGCCAAATCACAGAGCAGAGCTGCTTCCATTTTCTAGATGCTGGCAAGAGGACTGTGCAGACCACTTTTAAGAAAAAAACTGAGAGACGATCAGAGTCTCAAATAGGCAGTGTACCTACTGGACAGAAACTCACAACCAAATCTGTTGGAGAGAGCTGATCGGGAGAGTCCAGGACAAGACAGAGCACTGTTCCTGTTAGCTCTGTGCAGACTTAAACTTAACTCCGGAACAATGCAGGCTAAAAATTATTTCTTGAGGTATGGTTTTGCTAATTGTGCCAATGCAAATACCATGTGTGTTGTATGCAGAGAATGACTGGCAAATGAGTGGAGAAGTTTTCAGATTTTGAAAGAGAAGAGGTGGGTGAAATATTCCTTTTGAGGTTGCGACCCCAGAGTCAGTTATTAACTTACAGCTGACTCCAAATTAAAAGGCGACGCTGCTGTATCTGACCTGTGATACCACATTAAAAACATGCCAAAAGCCCATGAGGTTGTCCGCATTCTGGAGTCACATCTCCCAGGAGTATCAAGTGCTGAGTAAAACGAGAATTTTGTTGCTATTGCCCTTCACGACAACCTACATGTGCGAGGTTGGATTTTCCGTTTTCATAAAGGTGAAGAAAGCACAAAGGAACCAGTGAAGTCTTGCACCTTGTATGCACTTTTCCCACTCCTGTAAACTGATTCAATTAAGATTGTGAGGACTAAGCAGGCTTCCCTTTCGCATTAAGGGTAAGCGAATGCCACGTGGGGTCCCAAAGGTCAGCCGGTTGGTAATGGTTGGACCCAGGAAAAAAAGGTTGAAAAGCACAGCACTAGTTGAAGACTTGACAAGGAACCAGAACTGGATAATGTAGGCGGGCTGTATTACCAGGATTAATGAGGCTCATAAGGATCATAGAGACTGTGATATTTGCATGATGCAAGTCGCTGTATAGAAATGTTGTAGTGCATTGTGCTGGAAAGCACTCCTGGGAGTCGGCCGGACTGTTAAGCAGGTGTGAATCCAGTGCAAACATTTGACTGCATTAACAGTCAGACTGAACTGAAGGCTGAATTACCCGTGTCTGTTATTCCTGGCTGGGAAACCCTTCTTCACGACTACTTTTATGTGTGGGGGTTAAACGTTGCCTAGTGATGCTCTTGCAACCGTTTCTTTTTCCTGTGACTGGTCGCCATGGTAATGTGTGTCTAGTGCGCTCCTGCATGTGTTGTGCAAACAAGAGAGTGCTTCTCCCAATCGAGCTCCGCGGACTCAGTCAGCTGGACAGGAATGCTGGCTGGGATGCAGAGCTTTTCCACTCATCGTTTTAACTGGCCAGCTGCCCAGCCTTGTTTTGAACACTTCCAGCCGGCTCTCCCGCTGGGATTTCTCTGGCTTGTTCCCTCTCTTGCAACCCGTTCTCCATGTTAACTGGGTGGGTGGCCATTTTAAGTGAAGCTCTTTTAAACTGATGGAGTAGTGCAGTTGGGCACAGCTGCAGATCCCAGCACCTGGAGGGATGACTGAGTGGCCTCAACAGAATGAGCAGGCTGGAGAACGGACCTGTACATTCCTGCTTGCACATCCACTCGCCAGGAGAATGAGGCAATTATGCCCCTTCAGCTGGGGCTCCCTATCCCTACCTTCCCCCTCAGCTGGAATTATATTGGAAAAGGAGCAGGAGAGAAAGGAAGGAAAATGAGGGTATTCAACGAAAGCAGGGGCGAGGGGGTGTAAGTGAGAAAGAGGAGAGACATATTTATTTCTATGACTGTAGCTTATGGGGATGTTTTGGGGTGGGGGGTGGAGGAATGTTGGCTGTGATGCTGGAGCAGTTGTACGATGTGGCGAATGTAGGAGGAATAAATGGACACAATCTCAGCTGAGTGCATCTTGAAGGGGAGGAATCTCTGCCGAAAGCACCTTGAAGGGGAGGATTGCAGTGTTAATGTAAGCCTACTGAAAGATTGTTATTATAATATGACCTGCATTCTCCTCTATTCCCCACAACTGGTTATTGGAAATGATCAGTAGTACCAGAGGAGGGAGATGTGAGGAAACAGAAACTGACTCTAGTTTAGCAGAGTATTGGTGTGCCACGTTTGCGATGGGGAGGTATGAGTTAGTGTTGCCCATCACAGGTAAACTATGTGGGGGGGGGGGGGGGGGGGGGGGGGGGGGCATCCAGGTGAGCAGCCAGCAGTAAATCTACACATTTTGTTCCAAACTAGTGTCTGTGGAGATTATTTTGAGTTAAACAGCACTATGGTGAGATGCATTTGCTACAGATTTGTCACCTGGTAGTATGACTCTTTTGAGGTGATTATGTAGTAAGTCCAGATAATACTGGTTTAACAGCAAACTCGGTCACACTTGAGAGCTGAATGGAAGTGTTCTGAAAAGTGGCCATCCGATCTGAGTTGGGGTTGCCAATAGATAAAAGATCATGATGGCAAGCTAGTGCAGAAGTGCAAGTCAGACCTGTTTCATCTGGGGCCCTGTCACCACACCAATGTTTCAGACTTGTCTACCTTTGTTGACAGGGTCTGTGACTGTTCCCATTAGATTTCCTGCACTTTTACCCTAACCCCTTCCCCACCCTCTCAGAACCACAATAGAGCTACCTCTTGTTCTCAGCTTCTACCCCACCAGCCTCCATATTCAATTGTCCTCAGTCACCTCCAGCATGTCACCACAACCCTCTAGTTTCAGCATTCTGAAAGGACCAGCTCGCTCCATGGCACCCTGAGCCACTCTTCAATCAACCCCAACAATTCTTCCCCCCCCAACGCCAAGCAAGCACAGGAGATGGTGCATCTTCCCTTTCACCAGAAAAAATATGTAGAGCAGGGATGGGTTAACGAAGCCAAAGGATTCCTACAGCATTTGCTGTCTGCTCCTCATTACACTCACTTGTCACTTCATTTCAGTGGGTTGCTGGCTGTGATCCTGGCCTTGCAGCTCAGGGGTTGAGTCTGAATCTGATCATTTGAGGGCTAACACCAGAAAAGTAAACATAAAAGCTGGAAGATTAGTGGGAAAACCTGTCACTCTGTGTGCTCATTCATATGCATGAAACCAGCGTCAAACGTTGACTTATTATGCCTTCTAAAATGGCTGAACAAGTACCTCATTTGCACAAACAATTGCTATTCAAGGGGCCCCAGCATCAGCACATCCGAGGTGGAATGGCCAGTGCACATGACCTTGCCGGCATTGTTACCCACGGACGGGCAGCAAATTTTTAAAAACTGTTTGCTATGAAACGTTCCCTGCAATTTCCGGGAGCCTTGGTGTCACCGTTGAGAAATACATGTGGAAGAATTAAAGAAAAACAACTACCATCCCGAATGTCAGGAAGTTCAGTGTTTATATTCAGTTTAAATATACTTTTGTTGGAGGGCTGGGATTTGCTCTGAGGCACAGGAAGTCTGTGTATTTCTGCTCCTGGCTAAAGAGCGAGAGGAAAGTACCCTCGAGTTTGGGGATGGGCTGAGCTCGTCGGTGTGAAGAGTCCGGGTGAATAAACATTTAAATTGAAACTTGGGGCTGTTGATCTAATCCACTTTACTCATCACCGGTTGGCCCCATTTGACTGGCATTGACTCTCTTGTAATCAGGTGCAGAAAGTGTCAGCATTGGCATGTGGATCGGAACCATAATATGAGGAGGAGATGCCTCCACTTCTGGAGTTCTTATGTGGAAAATTATTCGGGAACCACAATTAATAATACCTCCTGATGGAACCATCAATTCAGCGAACAACGTGTAGTTGGATCTGAACAGAGGCTTTAATACACTTAAAATAGAGCCAGCCTATTCGTCGTTGAACTTCAGGTGAACTGGCAGGCTGGCTCTAAGGCACTGATCTTTATACATCGGTCCCAGTACAAACTCTCGCGCACTCCCAGAGCGACCCCCCCCCCCCCCCCCCCCCCCCCCCCCCCCCCCCGGTGGTCGGATAGTGCAACTGCACTTACAATGGGTAGATAACGAACATATATACATGGCGTGATATTGGCAAATATATATTGTGTGAATCACATTCACCACACCTCCAATACGGGAAATTCGAAACCAGGGCAGACCAGTTCAAGATGATCCACAGGATAGAATGAAAGCATAAAATGCTGAAGAGATTCGGCACATTTGTGGAGTGAGAAGGCGTGTTGATGTTTCCGGTGTTGACCCCAATTCTGCTGAAGGGCCCAACCTGAAACATTAACTCTTCGTACTCACCACAAGTCCTGTCCGACTTGCTGACGTTTCTGTTTTTCCCGGTTTCTCTATCCCTGCACTTTCTGGATGGAGTTGTTTGCGATCAGAAAGCTACAGAGGTCAGTGGACATCTCCGATTCTTTACTGATAATATGGGGTATCTCTTGATATTTCTAAAGAACAAAATCCAGACACTGTCCTCATCAACTCTGGCCCAGGAATGTTTTGAATGGTTTTGAGCCAAGAGTCCAGTGTTTTGAGCAGACTAGTAAAAATCTCTTGGCGGTTAACTGCAGAAGAGGGGCACAGTCTTGGATCTAGGATGTTAGTGAAATTCATTCCAAGGCTGGAGGAAATCTAGAATTTGCTGCTCAAAAAGCTATGGCTGTGGATCACTTGCCGTTGTCAAGGGTATTAAGGGATTTGAATAGTGGGCATGTAAATGGAGTTAGGTTGACCATAACTTAGTGGAACTTGCAGCATGGCATCCTGCATTAAGCACCAGTGTTTCATACTTGTCATCTCTCACTTACCGATAATATGTTTTTATAAATGCTATACCCCCTCAATCCATTCAGAAACACTGTTTGGGTACGCCTAGAATTTTTTTCAGTAATAAGTCTTACAACACCCGGTTAAAGTCCAACAGGTTTGTTTCAAATCACCTAACTTTCGGAGCACTGCTCCTTCCTCGGGTGTGACCACAGTGAGTCCACACCATAGATTTTTTTTTGGCAGTGACAGTCCGGGATGAGAGCAGAGTGTGCGATGCGGACAGTATCTTGGGTATACTGGGCCCCTCTGAGGAGGTAGGGACTGAATGTGAGATACACTGGGCCCCACTTGATTCTGGGCAGTGGATATAATGTGCAAACTGCAGTTTTCGCTTCAGTATGCTCTGGAAGGGGAACTTTTTGTAAGTCCATATTTGTGTACACAGGATTCTCTTCTGACTTACAGCATCAACAATAGGAAATCCCCTGTGAGCCATCCGATTCTGGGCCTCGACTTCTTTCTTGGACTGGAATTTGAAATATTTTGCATGAAGCTGAAACATGGTTGAGAGACACCACTCCACACATCCAACCACCCTGTGCTCTTAACAAAGAGCAAGACGTGAAATAAAATTAACGAGGCTAAAAATAGCTCCTATGCCAGGAGGGTGACCAATAAATCTGCAACTTTTAAGGTGGGGGCCTGAATATAGGATGTGCAGTGTGGGTAACGAGAGCTATTGTGGTGTCTGACTTGTTCGTCCTTCCTTCTCCCCACTTCGCCACCCACAGTGTGGTAATGATATGCTGTTACATATTTTCATAACAAATCATTAGGCTTAATACAGGGTCTGTAACCCATTACTGTAATGTTTTCCACATTCAGCTCCACTGATCAAGTGCCATTGGGGAACGTTCCTTTGTCTACAGCCGCAAACAGGCCACAGTCTGGACAGGGTGGGGTTGAGAGAGTTTAGAAATGTCTTGGGGGAACAAGAGAATAGTGCTAATGTGATTGGCCGAGTAATTCAGATGCCTGAACTAAAGTTCCATAGACATCACAGCAACTGAGGAAATTTAAATTCAATTAATTAATAATGCTGAAACGAAAAGCTCGTCTTGCGGGGGAGTTGGGGCAGACTGAATGGGCCAAATGGCCTCCTTCTACACCAGTAATGATCATGAAGCAATTATATTGTCATAAAAACCCATCTGCTTCACTAATGTCCTGCGGTGAAGGAACGATGCCATCCTAACCTGGTTAGGCCAACATGTGACTCGAGACCCACAAAAAGTGTGGTTGATACTTAACTGTCCTCTAAAATACCTGAGCAAGCCACTCCGTTGTATCGACCGAAAAGTTGAACAGGGATAAAACTGAGCAGATCGCCCCTGCATCCACCGAGGTGTTGGATATGGAAATGGCAGATCTTGCCCAGTGGACCCTGCAAAACGTGTGCCAAAATTGGGAGAGCTCTCTCACATCAACATCCTGGCGTAGGCGTACAAATTCACACCCTACAGCCAATAGTCCAGACTCCGACAACATCAAAAGGAAAATGTTAGAAACTATTATTAAAAATGTTATAGCAGGGCACGTCAAAAAAAAGAATCAAGATAATGGGGCTGACACCAGGGTTTTGTGAAAGGGAAATCATGTTTAACTAGTTTCTTAGACTTCTTTGAAGGAGCCTCATGTGCTGTGGATGAAGGGGAACTGGTGGATCTACTGATTTCCAGAATGCATTTGATAAGGTGCCACATCAAAGCTTATTGCAGAAAATGAAAGCTTATGGTTTAGTGGGTACCACATTGGCATAGTTAAAAGATTGGCTAGCTCACAGGAAACAGAGGGTAGACATAAATGATTACTTTTCTGGCTGGGAACTGATGAGCCACAGAGATCAGTGCTGGGGCCCCAACCTTTTACAATTTATATAAATTACCTGGATGAAGGGTCTGAAGGTACGGTTGCTAAATTTGCCATTGACACTAAAGTAGGAAAGAAAGTTATGAAGAAGACATAAGTAGGCTACAAAGGGATATTAATAGGTTCAGGAAGTGGACAAAGACCTGGAAAATGGAGTATAATATGGGAAGAAATTGACGAAGAAAAAAGCAACATATTATCTAAATGATGAGAGATTGCGGAGCTTTTGAGGGGTAGAGGGTTCTGGGTGGCCTTGCGCATGAATCACAAAAGGCGAGCATGCATGTGCCACATAAAATTAGGAAAGCTAATAGAATGTTATTGTTTACTGTGAGGGGAATTGATTACAAAAGTAGGGAGGCTATGCTTCAGTTGTTTAGGGCATTGGTGAGACCACATCTGGAGTACTGTGTACAGCATTGATCTCCTTATTTAAGGAAATGTGTAAATGCTGGCAACAGTGCAGAAAAGGTTCGCCAGACTAATACCTGAAGTGGGTAAGTTTTATGAGTGAAGATTGGACAGGATAGGCTTGTATCTGCTGGAGTTTAGAAGAGGTGACTTAATGGAAACCTACTTGATGGGGTGAATATGTTGGGAGAGAATCTGGAACGAGGGCCCACTGTTTCAAAATAAGGGCTTGCTCATTTAAGACCTAGATGAGAATTTTCTTTGAGGATTGAGCGTCTTTGGAACACTCTTCCTCAAGGTGGTGGAAGCAGAGTGTTTGAATATTTTAAAGGCAGGGCTAGATGGATTCTTGATTTACAAGGGGGGTGAAAGATTATAGAAGGTAGGCAAGGATGTGGGGTTGAAGTTACAATCAGATCAGCCATGGTCTCATTGAATGGCGGAGTGGGCTTGAGGGGCCAAGTGCCCGACTCCTAATTGGTATGTTTGTGTCACCATCCCTGGGTCTGTCCTGCCCCACTGGCATGACAGACCTGCTAGAGATAGGGGTGCAGTGGTATGAGGTCAGGATGGTGTGGCTTGGGGAGTCCTTAAGAAAACATTGGAAATGCACAGTAAGGTCAGTTGCCATCTTAGAAGTTGAGGAAGAAGTTAATGTTCTGGGTGGAGCTTATTCTACAGTGCATCAGGCCAGAGCTGTTGAGTCTCAGCTGGCTGATCTGAGTCTTCCCCAGTACCACCAGCCTGCCTGCCCACCCACCAAGCAGCTGGTTCACAGTGCCTTGTAAACCACTGTCCTTTTTTGTACCAGCCTAGTGATTGGTAGTGCATCACAGCAAGAAAACAAGTTTTGAAACACAAATTAATCTAAAAGAGTCTTTTATTCGAGTCCTGGCACGGGGGCAGCATGGTGTTGGTTGTGTCCTGATAATGTCTTTGTGAGTCAGTAGTACTACATCTCAGTACAAAGGGTTTATAGAATGTACGCCACATCAAACAGATGCATATTGTATTCTGGTCATAGCCAGAGGTGGTGTGATAGGGTTCAGTGACTGCCTCCTTCAGCTCCCATTAACTCTGTCACTATTTCTATGCCGCATGTTTTTATTTTGCTGTTTCACTCTCCGCATTTAATTTCTTGCTGGTATCTGGATGTAGATTTGTATTGAAAGCCTGGCATATTTGGTGTCATGTTTATCTCTTGGTCAGGAGGTCAATGGATCAAGAGAGGCTGACATTGCAGAGTTAAATTATTGGAGATATTGTCCATCGAGCTGATTGTTTTAAAGAACCTGTCTGCCTGCCCTGTGGGTTCAACTGGCCATCAAAATTCCCATTGAAAAGGAGCAGGTGTTCTTAATGATAATAATCCTTATTGTCACAAGTAGGCTTACATTAAAACTGCAATGAAGTTACTGTGAAAATCCCCCAGTCTCCACATTCTGGCGCCTGTTCGGGTACACAGGGAGAATTCAGAATGTCCAAATTATCTAACAGCACGTCATTCGGGGTTTGTAGGAGGACACTGTAGCACCCAGAGAAAGCCCACGCAGACACAGGGAGAACATGCAGACTCAACATAGACAGTGACCAAAACCAGGAATCGAACCTGGGAGAATTCAGAATGTCCAATTCAACCAAATGTGGGTGACTTTCCAGAAGTGACATGCCAGAGGAGGAATTCTGATATGGGGAATAGTGGACTGGGAGGGAGTGTGAGGACATTGAAATTGGAGGAGTTTTGTGTGCTTTGCTGGTGAGTTTTCCGGGGCAGGTTTTCAGGGGGGGAAGCAACGATTGGCGAGTGTGCCTTTTGTTACTCTTTAGAGTTGGATGGTTGGGTTGATTGGGGGGAGGGGAACTGGAGGGAGGAAGGATGGTCGGAGGCCTTGGCCGGGGGGGTCACCATGTTAGCTGGGCGAACTAGTTAACGGTTGGGGGGGGGGGGGGGGGGGGGGGGGGGGGGGGTGCCAGGAGGAAGACATGGAGTGGGGGGAGGGATGGGGGTTGGGTCTTTATTTGAGGGTAGGTGGGGCTCTGAGCCGCCGAAAGTTGGGGTGTGGGTGAGCAACCTGGTGGAATTAGGGGCGGAATAGGGGCTTTTCGCAGTAACTTCATTGAAGCCTACTTGTGACAATAAGTGATTATTATTATTATTAATTCCTGAGGCTGGAGAAGGTCAAGCTCGTTTTGAGAGAGTCGGCATTCATCCGGAGGTGGGAGCCATTTATTGATTTCTTTAAAGAGGTTTGTGAGGTCAGCAAGTGGGATGGGAGGTTTAAAATGGGGAAGGCGGGATGTGAGGACGAGTTGGCGTCAGGGGAGCAGGGGGAGAGAGTGGGGACTGTTTATCGAATAGTGTGGTAGTTCTTCTGACTTTGTATATATGAAAATGCCTTGAATAAAAATATTTTAAGAAAAAATATGCCAAGGTAACATTGGGTTCCTGTTATTCGGACGGTAAGGGGATAAATTGCATATTCTTCTGTGTCAATCCCAATCCTGTCACAGTAAATACCATCAGAAATGGAGCCTACCATCTATTGGAATGATTAGTGCAGAATGGATTCCCTCATGCTTGCCACTACTAAAAGTGCTGAGCAGCATCGGAATGCTCTCCAGTGTCAACGATTTATAGGCCCCTGGTGTCTCAGTGCTTTCATTTACCTCAAAGCATGTGCACAGCCTAGTATCTATTCTTGTGAACAGAATTAGGCAGATGCACCTATAACTGTTGGCAGTCATCTATTTCTTACTCCGTAATAGATCCACCCAAATATAGCATTTGAAATATTTAAAATAGTTGCAAATGTGACAATTATTGAAATAGTTTTTTTTAAGAAAAAGGGATTACTGAGTTTGCTGTTGTCATGGTGCAGGTATTTCTGGAGCTCAATGATGTGCGTGGGACTGTGCTGTCACCAGAATAGTTTGCTTATTCCAGGTTTCCCTTTGTTCTAGTTGTGATTCATTCTTGTACCTCCGCACTCTTCACTTACACCCCCCCCCCCCCCCCCCCGCATTCTCCTTGATCATTCCATCCCCATCTCTTCACTGATAAGTCTGTCCCTGAGGTTAACTTCTCGTATCTTGCCCACTTGCCATTCTTCCCTAATCGATGCAGTGAGTGTTAGCAGATAGCCAACCATGGAGCCATTAGCAGTGGACTCAATCCTGACCCACCTGCCACATACCCAGCAGTGCCTGTTATGCCAACAGTTGTTGGTTTGGATCGATATTCCAAAATTACAGTAAAATTAGCCACACTCAGTTACAAACGTAAGAAAGGAAGAGGGAAAAGAACATTGGGTGAGCAGACATGGCAGTGAGCGGAATAAAGTAGTGTTTCTGTACTTGCCTCTCCTATTGAGTACTATGTTAATCTCTGCCCTTTCTCTCCTCACAGGGGTCTACATTCTGATTGGTGTTGGAGCTGTGATGATGATTGTCGGTTTTCTTGGTTGCTATGGTGCCATCCAGGAATCCCAATGCATGCTGGGAACGGTAAAACACACATTCCTTTCTGTTTGCATCTCTGTTGTTGTTTGGCTTTCACACTCCAGAGACAGGGTTGCTGGCTCCAGGATACGATTCTGATGCCTGTCTGTGTTCACTGCTGCAATTTGGTGATCTACAGTAATAGATAAACTCCCTTTTTGCTTGCAAATTTAAAATGTTTGAAAGCTAGCTAGAAGCAAGCAGAAGTACTTTTTCTCGATTTGTGTATGTGTCCAATAAGCCCCTCACCCTGTCCTGCAGATTGTTACTGGGTACAGCAACATGGGTACCGCTACAGCACATCTTTGGCACATCACTTAAGCATGAATTTATACATCTGCCTGACAAAATGCTCACAGGCTATGTTTATCCATGAGGACAATGTGAGACATCACAGCAAACCCAAATTAGCCTATCATCTATCATTGAGAAAATGCTGGAATCCATTATTAAGGAGGTAGTAGCAGGACATTTAGAAAATCAGAATACAACCTAACAAGAGTCCTGGTTTTGAGAAAAATAGAATTTGACAAATTTGTTAGTTTTTTGATGTAATAAGCAGGATTGATGTGTGGAATCAGTAGAGGTAGTGTATTTGGATTTCCAAAAGGCATTTGATACAATGCCATATAAAAGGTGACTGCACAAGAGCTCATTGTGTTGGGATGATATAGCAGCGTGTTGGGGTGATATAGCAGCGTGTTGGGGTGACGTAGCAGCGTGTTGGGGTGACGCAGCAGCGTGTTGGGGTGACGCAGCAGCGTGTTGGGGTGACGTAGCAGCGTGTTGGGGTGACGTAGCAGCGTGTTGGGGTGACGTAGCAGCGTGTTGGGGTGCGGTAGCAGCGTGTTGGGGTGCGGTAGCAGCGTGTTGGGGTGCGGTAGCAGCGTGTTGGGGTGAGGTAGCAGCGTGTTGGGGTGACGTAGCAGCGTGTTGGGGTGAGGCAGCAGCGTGTTGGGGTGAGGCAGCAGCGTGTTGGGGTGAGGCAGCAGCGTGTTGGGGTGAGGCAGCAGCGTGTTGGGGTGAGGCAGCAGCGTGTTGGGGTGAGGCAGCAGCGTGTTGGGGTGAGGCAGCAGCGTGTTGGTGTGAGGCAGCAGCGTGTTGGGGTGAGGCAGCAGCGTGTTGGGGTGAGGCAGCAGCGTGTTGGGGTGAGGCAGCAGCGTGTTGGGGTGAGGCAGCAGCGTGTTGGGGTGAGGCAGCAGCGTGTTGGGGTGAGGCAGCAGCGTGTTGGGGTGAGGCAGCAGCGTGTTGGGGTGAGGCAGCAGCGTGTTGGGGTGGCGCAGCAGCGTGTTGGGGTGAGGCAGCAGCGTGTTGGGGTGAGGCAGCAGCGTGTTGGGGTGAGGCAGCAGCGTGTTGGGGTGAGGCAGCAGCGTGTTGGGGTGAGGCAGCAGCGTGTTGGGGTGAGGCAGCAGCGTGTTGGGGTGAGGCAGCAGCGTGTTGGGGTGAGGCAGCAGCGTGTTGGGGTGAGGCAGCAGCGTGTTGGGGTGAGGCAGCAGCGTGTTGGGGTGAGGCAGCAGCGTGTTGGGGTGAGGCAGCAGCGTGTTGGGGTGAGGCAGCAGCGTGTTGGGGTGAGGCAGCAGCGTGTTGGGGTGAGGCAGCAGCGTGTTGGGGTGAGGCAGCAGCGTGTTGGGGTGAGGCAGCAGCGTGTTGGGGTGAGGCAGCAGCGTGTTGGGGTGAGGCAGCAGCGTGTTGGGGTGAGGCAGCAGCGTGTTGGGGTGAGGCAGCAGCGTGTTGGGGTGAGGCAGCAGCGTGTTGGGGTGAGGCAGCAGCGTGTTGGGGTGAGGCAGCAGCGTGTTGGGGTGAGGCAGCAGCGTGTTGGGGTGAGGCAGCAGCGTGTTGGGGTGAGGCAGCAGCGTGTTGGGGTGAGGCAGCAGCGTGTTGGGGTGAGGCAGCAGCGTGTTGGGGTGAGGCAGCAGCGTGTTGGGGTGAGGCAGCAGCGTGTTGGGGTGAGGCAGCAGCGTGTTGGGGTGAGGCAGCAGCGTGTTGGGGTGAGGCAGCAGCGTGTTGGGGTGAGGCAGCAGCGTGTTGGGGTGAGGCAGCAGCGTGTTGGGGTGAGGCAGCAGCGTGTTGGGGTGAGGCAGCAGCGTGTTGGGGTGAGGCAGCAGCGTGTTGGGGTGAGGCAGCAGCGTGTTGGGGTGAGGCAGCAGCGTGTTGGGGTGAGGCAGCAGCGTGTTGGGGTGAGGCAGCAGCGTGTTGGGGTGAGGCAGCAGCGTGTTGGGGTGAGGCAGCAGCGTGTTGGGGTGAGGCAGCAGCGTGTTGGGGTGAGGCAGCAGCGTGTTGGGGTGAGGCAGCAGCGTGTTGGGGTGAGGCAGCAGCGTGTTGGGGTGAGGCAGCAGCGTGTTGGGGTGAGGCAGCAGCGTGTTGGGGTGAGGCAGCAGCGTGTTGGGGTGAGGCAGCAGCGTGTTGGGGTGAGGCAGCAGCGTGTTGGGGTGAGGCAGCAGCGTGTTGGGGTGAGGCAGCAGCGTGTTGGGGTGAGGCAGCAGCGTGTTGGGGTGAGGCAGCAGCGTGTTGGGGTGAGGCAGCAGCGTGTTGGGGTGAGGCAGCAGCGTGTTGGGGTGAGGCAGCAGCGTGTTGGGGTGAGGCAGCAGCGTGTTGGGGTGACATATTAGTGTGAATAGGCGATCAACTAATTAACAGGAAAAGCTGTCCCGATAAATGTGTTGTTTTCAGGTCAGCAAACGGGTGCTGCAGGAATTTGTTCTGGAGCTTTACAATCTACATTAATGACTTGGATAAAGGGGAAGATTATTGTAGCCAAATGTTAAAGATACAGTAAGTTCATTACTCAAGTTGTTGTTGTTCGACAGGGGGCGGACACGCAGGGGACGGACACGCAGGGGACGGGGACACGCAGGGGACGGGGACACGCAGGGGACGGGGACACGCAGGGGACGGGGACACGCAGGGGACGGGGACACGCAGGGGACGGGGACACGCAGGGGACGGGGACACGCAGGGGACGGGGACACGCAGGGGACGGGGACACGCAGGGGACGGGGACACGCAGGGGACGGGGACACGCAGGGGACGGGGACACGCAGGGGACGGGGACACGCAGGGGACGGGGACACGCAGGGGACGGGGACACGCAGGGGACGGGGACACGCAGGGGACGGGGACACGCAGGGGACGGGGACACGCAGGGGACGGGGACACGCAGGGGACGGGGACACGCAGGGGACGGGGACACGCAGGGGTCGGGGACAAAATAAAAAAAAAGAAAAAGAAAAAAAAAGTTGTTGTTGTTCCTGAAAATTGCAACGTTAAATGAAACAACTGTGAATCATGGGTTCCATAGGAATTGGTGTTAAAGCTGGAGTTTGATTCCTTTTGGACATTTCTTGCCGGAATAACTAATGTACAAGATAATAATATACTGTACTGTACTTATGCAGCACTGTGAATTCTCAACTGGAATAACTTGGAAAATAAAATCATTGACTCTAATAGAAATACTACATACATTGGGATTAGATTGCACAATCATCCAAACAAGGCTGAGTAACACAGCTTTTGTGTCTCACCATAGCACTCCTGAAATTCAGCTCAACCTTTTGCTTGCTTTCCTTCCCACGCGGTGTCTCTTTCCTTTCTCACTCTGCGGTGGGGATGTCAATGGAGCTGGGAGTGGGATGGGTCGGGTTTCCCCCCCTCCCTCCACCCCATCCTAGGTTATTCCCAGTTTGGCAACTGGCAGCTTTTTGTCCCTGCCCTCCTGCTCCTCGAATCTGGGTCTTGCTCTCTCTCCCTGCAGCAACATTCAAGGTGGATAATGGGGAACCGGTTGATGAGGTATACTTGGATTTCCAAAAGGCATTTGACAAAGTACCACATCAAAGATTACTGTGCAAGATACGAGCCCCTAGTGTAGGACGTAACATATGACCACGAGGGAAAGGATTTTTGGTTAGCTTGGGAAGTGGAGAACAGGGAGAAACCGGCATTTTCAGATTGGTAAGCTTAATGAGTGGATCAGTGCTGAGTCCCCCACTATTTACAGCCTATATCAATGATTGGAAGAAGGGGCAGTGTAGCTAGATTTGCTGATGACATCAAGATAGATAGGAAAGTATGTATGCTGTCAAGAGGACAGTGTCTGCAAATAGACATAGACTTGTTCAGTGAGTGGGCAAACATTTAGCAGATGGTGTAAAACATGAGTAAATATGAACTTGTTCGTTTTAGCAGGAATAGAAAAGTAGTACCCTGTTTAAATGGAGAGAGATTGCCGACCCCATGGTGTAGAGGGATCTGGGTGTCTGGTACATCGATTCAAAGTTAGTATGCAGTTATGGCACGTGATTAGGAAGGTGAATGGAATGTTGGCTTTTATTGCAAGAAGAAAGGAAAGTTTTACTGCAACTGTACAGGGCCTTGGTGAGACCACAGCTGGACAACTGTGTACAGTTTTGGTCTCCTTATTTCGGGAAAAAAAAGATAGAATTGTTTTAGAAGCAGTTGAGAGAAGATTCACTTGACTCATTCTGGGATGAAGGTGGGTCGGGCAGGTTGGACCTATAGCGATTACAGTTTACAAGAATAAGAGGTGATCTTATTGAAACCCTGAGGGAACTGGATAGGGTGGATACCTGGAGGGTGCTTCATCTTACAGGAGATTAGAACCAGGGGCAAACTGAGATAGAAATAGAGAAATACAGCACAAAACAGGCCCTTCGGCCCACGATGTTGTGCCGAACTTTTGTCCAGGTTAATCATAGATCATAGAATTTTGGACACTCAGGGCAATTTATCATGGCCAATCCATCCAACCTGCACATCTTTGGACTGTGGGAGGAAACCACAGTACCCGGAGGAAACCCACGCACACACTGGGAGGATGTGCAGACTCCACACAGACAGTGACCCAACCCAAAATCGAACCTGGGACCCTGGAGCTGTGAAGCAATTGTGCTATCCACAATGCTACCGTGCTGCCCTTAAGAACAAATTAATCTACACTATATTATTCTACCATAATCCATGTACCTATCCAATAGCCGTTGAAGGTCCCTAACGTTTCCGACTCAACTACTTCCACAGGCAGTGCAGTCGATGCCCCCACTACTCTCTGGGTAAAGAACCTACCTCTGACATCCCCCCTATATCTTCCATCATTTACCTTAAATTTATGTCCCCTTGTAATGGTTTGTTCCACCCGGGGAAAAAGTCTTTGACTGTCTACTCTATCTATTCCTCTGATTATCTTATGAACCTCTGAAGGCAGCATGGTACCATTGTGGATAGCGCAATTGCTTCACAGCTCCAGGGTCCCAGGTTCGATTCCGGCTTGGGTCACTGTCTGTGTGGAGTCTGCACATCCTCCCAGTGTGTGCGTGGGTTACCTCCCGGGTGCTCTGGTTTCCTCCCACAATCCAAAGATGTGCAGGTTAGGTGGATTGGCCATGATAAATTGCCCTTAGTGTTGGGTTGGGTTACTGGGTTATGGGGATAGGGTGGAGGTGTTGACCTTGGGTAGGGTGCTCTTTCCAAGAGCCGGTGCAGACTCGATGGGCCGAATGGCCTGCTTCTGCACTGTAAATTCTATGAAAGTCGCCCCTCGTCCTTCTCCGTTCTAATGAGAAAAGGCCTAACACCCTCAACCTTTCCTCGTAAGACCTACTCTCCATTCCAGGCAACATCCTGGTAAATCTCCTTTACACCTTTTCCAAAGCTTCCACATGCTTCCTAAAATGAGGTGACCAGAACTGCACACAGTACTCCAAATGTGGCCTGACCAAGGTTTTGTGCAGCTGCATCATCACCTCACGGATCTTAAATTCAATCCCTCTGCTAATGAACCTCTTTTACAATCCTCCCTAATCTTGTTGAAACACCTATAACCAGGGCCCTCCAACAACCATTTCTGCCCCTCTTCTATCCAAGTTTCTGTGATGGCCACCACATCGTAGTCCCAAGTACCAATCCATACCTTAAGTTCACCCACCTTATTCCTGATGCTTCTTGCGTTGAAGTATACACACTTCAACCCATCTCCTTGCCTGCAAGTACTCTCCTTTGTCAGTGTTATCTTCCCCACTGTGTCACTACACACTGGCGTCCTGAACATCGGCTTCCTTAGTTGCTGGACTACAAATCCGGTTCCCATTCCCCTGACAAATTAGTTTAAACCCTCCCGAAGAGTACTAGAAAACCTCCCTCCCAGGATATCTGTGCCCCTCTGGTTCAGATGCAACCCGTCCTGCTTGTACAGGTCCCATCTTCCCCAGAATGCGCTCCAATTATCCAAATACCTGAAGCCCACCCTCCTACACCATTCCTGCAGCCACGTGTTCAATTGCACTCTCTCCCTATTCCTAGCCTCGCTATCACGTGGCACCGGCAACAAACCAGAGATGACAACTCTGTCTGTCCTGGCCTTTAACTTCCAGCCTAACTCCCTAAACTTGTTTATTACCTCCACACCCCTTTTCCTACCTATGTCGTTGGTACCAATGTGCACCACGACTTCTGGCTGCTCACCCTCCCCCTTCAGGATCCTGAAGACACGATCCGAGACATCCCTGGCACCCGGGAGGCAACATACCTTTCGAGAGTCTCGCTCGCGACCACAGAATCTCCTATCTATTCCCCTAACCATTGAATCTCCTATTACTATTGCTTTTCTATTCTCCCCCCCTTCCCTTCTGAGCCTCAGAGCCAGACTGAGTGCCAGAGACCTGGCCACTAGGGCCTTCCCCCGGTAGGTCATCCCCCCAACAGCATCCAAAACGGTATACTTGTTTTGAAGGATAATGGCCACAAGGGATCCCTGCACTGTCTGCCTGTTAGTTTTCTTTCCCCTGACTGTAACCCAGCTACTCTTGTCCAGTACCTTGGGTGTGGCTACCTCCCTGTATCTCTTCTCGATAACCCCCTCTGCCTCCCGGATGATCCGAAGTTCATCCAGCTCCAGTTCCCTAACACGGTCTCTGAGGAGCTGGAGTTGGGTGCACTTCCCACAGGTATAGTCAGCGGGGACACCAGTGGTATCCCTCACCACCCACATCCTACAGGAGGAGCATGCAACTGCCCTAGCCTCCAACCCCTCTTACTTTACAGAATTAGCTGCCCCGTAGACCAACTGGACCTCCGCCCTCCGACTCTGCTTCCAGTCAGCTGTACTCTCTGTAAACTCCTGGCTCCCTTCACGCTCTTTGAGGAAATGTAGGAAATGAAATGTAAGGCCACTTTACTCCTTCCTCACCTAACTCCCTCAGTCACCAAACTCTCACTGTAGCACCCAAATGCTCCAAGGTCAGCACTCCAGTGCAAACAAAGTCTGCACTGTAGCTGGATCCTTTTTATACTGTGAATCTAGCCTCTGAAAACTGGCCTAATCCAATTAACTAATTAACAAGCTCCAGCTGCAAGTACCTACAAGTAGAACCTTGTTTAAAGCTGATTCAAAATTCACCTTCTTCTAAACCAAACAGCAACTTTTAAGTTAATTAACTAAATAAAAGAAATACTAGACTTTAGATAAAAATGAACCCGTATACTCCCTCAGGTAGGGTCCTTGGTGTGTGGAATTCTCTTCACCAGAAAGTAATGGAGCCTGCATCTTTGAATTTATTCAAGGCAGAGTTAGATTTTTGTTAGGCGAGGGAGTTGAGGATTACAGGGATAGACAGAAAAGTGGAGCTGAGACCACCGCTAGATCAGCCATGTTATTAACTGGTGGAACAGGTTCGACTGGCCAAATAGCTCCTTTGTTCCCATGAAGTACTGTAGGTAGGAAAGCAAGCTGTAAGGGAGATGCAAAGAGTTTGTAATGGGATGCGCAACAAGTAGCGGGTGTATTATAATGTGGGGAAATGTGAGGTTCACATTGGCAAGAAGACTAGAAAAGCCGAGTATTATTTAAATGAAGAGAGACTAGTACAGATGATTTGTGTGTCTTGTACATGAATCTTAAAATGTTAGCAAGTAATTAGAAGGCCAATGGAATGTTGCAGTGGGAATGGAATATCAGTAGGAAATCTTGGCTACAACGGTACAGAGTACCGTGTACAATTTTGGTCTTGAGAGGAGTTATAGAACATAGAACAGTACAGCACAGAACAGGCTCTTCGGCCCTCGATGTTGTGCCGAGCAATGATCACCCTACTTAAACCTACGTAACCCGTATACCCATAACCCAACAATCCCCCCATTAACCTTACACTACAGGCAATTTAGCATGGCCAATCCACCTAACCCGCACATCTTTGGACTGTGGGAGGAAACCGGAGCACCCGGAGGAAACCCACGCACACACGGGGAGGACGTGCAGACTCCGCACAGACAGTGACCCAGCCGGGAATCGAACCTGGGACCCTGGAGCTGTGAAGCATTGATGCTAACCACCATGCTACCGTGAGGCCCCTTCTTGCATTGTAGGCAGTCCAGAGAAGGTTCACATGGCTGCTCCCTGGGTGAAAGGAGTTGTCTAATGAGGAAAGATTGAACAAGTTGGCCCTTTGCTCATTAGTATTTAGAAGAATGAAAGGTGATCTTATTGAAACATAGATTCTGAGGGGGCTTAACAGGGTAGATGCAGAAAGATTTTTCTCTTGTGGGGAAAGATAGAACTAAGGGGCACAATTTAAATAGAAGGGGTCTTCACACGGAGCACTGGACGTTGGGTCATTGAATATATTTAAGGCTGAGCTAGCCAGATTTTTGATAAGTGAGTCTAAGGTCATGGGGGACAGGCAAAAGTGGAGTTAAGGCTGCAGTTTGATTAGCCATGATCCAAATGATCGACTGCTCCCGCTTCCTATGATTTTTGATAAATCTTTTAGTCTTTTGAGATTTTAAATATCGGTGTATAATAGAGAAACCAGTGAATGTGTTGTATTTGGATTTTCAAAAAGAATTCAGTAAGGTGCTGTGCGGGATCGCATCCCCCGTCGGCTGTGTGCCCCCCCCCCCTGTCGGCTGTGCGGCACCCACCCCCGCAAAAGAAATCTGGCGCACAGAATATCCCCACTGCCCCCCCCCCCCCGCAAACCTCGTTCTTTAACTAAACATTTCATCACCCATCCCACTGGCTCAGAGGCCATGTTTTTTGTTGTGCCTCTATGAAGGGCCCTTGAATGTTTTCCTCCACATGTATTGCTGTAAAAGGGCAAGTTTTTTTAGGTCATTAATAATACATCAAAGCATTGAGCGAACATGCCGTGCACTCGGGTGGGAGTACATACCTGTGTACTTTGTATGTGTACTGGCTGCCTGCCTTGTTTGGTGGAATGTTTCTTTTGTCCTTCTGAGTGTGACTAGTTTTGAGGCCCAATTTGCATTGTTGAGGTCTTGTGCCTTTCTGTGATGAAAAACTCTCTGTTGTGAGAAGTGAACCTCCAGCCCAGCGCTGCCAATTTTGTATGGTTAGTAAGATCTGCTGGCTAGTTTCTGCAATGATACAAATCTGCATTGTGTGGAGTATCTTGTACCACAAGACACTGAGATATCCAAGTTGCCCATCAGTGTTAGACATTGGAATCAAAACAGAAATCCTGGAAACCGGCCGCAGTCAGTGAAATAAAGCATTTAATTCCCAGGACTATAAACATGTGGACATATATACTGTAGGAATCAAAATCTAAGCAGTAGACTTGACACTAATTTTCTGCCCCACTGCCACACTCTTGTCAATTGTTTTTTAACGGACAGTTGAGGTATTCTTCAGCGGGTAGAAGCCTCTCAAATAGATTTAAATGGGTATTGTATACATGGCTAGTACCGCAAAGCGATTTCTATGGTCTACTGATTCTCTTGCGCAGTAGAATCTTCCAACTAAGAGATGGAAACACATCTGAAATAGATGTGAAAATGATTTTTGAGGCCCGGGAAAAGCAGGATTGAAAAGTAACCTTTTCTTGTCCCACGTTGTGGTCGCCATCTTTCACCTCTTATCTTCCATTACTTTCAGTCCCTTAAAATATCACGTTTACGATCCCTGTCATTTGATTATTCTACCACTTCCTCCAACATTCTGTTTGCTTCCTGGATATTGGCTCCTCTGACTATCATGTCCTTTTACAATCTTCCTCACTTCATACTGCAGTTTGTGCTACAAAACCATCTTGACCCAATTCTCTGGAAGTTCACTCTGAACTCATCCACTTTTTCATAGTTCACGTTCCCACTATGATACTGTGTCCATTCCCCTCTTTCCATTGTGAAGTGCCTCTGTATTAACTTTCATGGCACTATACAGCTTCGTTGATTCTGTTGGGTTGTATGATATGATGGAAAGCCTGTAGCTTATCTGGGTCATGCTATGGAAGCTATGCAGATGTTAGTGACCAGAGCTGCATTAATGTTATGTTCTCCCCCTTTTTTTCCTTCAGTTCTTCGCCTGCCTGGTGATCCTATTTGCTTGTGAGGTGGCTGCTGGGATCTGGGGATTTGTAAACAAAGATGAGGTTAGTAATCTCAAGTACTCCTGAATTCCCAAAGTAAGCAGCACTGTGATTGGAGAAGTGGGATGTGAACCTTGTACTGGGTAGCAGAATATGGAAAACTATCCGGCTTACTGTTTGGGGAGGAGGGAGGTTACAAGATCTTGCTTTGGGGACAAAGGGAGTGGACTAGCTGACCTTGTTCTGGGAGAGAGGATAGCATTAACACCATCTATGCTGGGGAGGCTACAAAATCATGCATTAATGTGAAACCTTGAGGAATAGAACTGCTGAATCTTGTGTTGGGTGAAAGGTGGGGACAAGCAGATCTCAAATGGAAGTTTACTGTACCTTAATGGGATGGGGAGGGCAATTGGATTGTGTACTTGTAGTGGGAGGGGGGAACTGTACTGACAGCTGAGAAGGAGGTTGAGGGGAGCAGGGAATGCCACAGGCAACTGGCACTCGCTATCTAATCTTGCATTCTAAATGCTTAGGTGTGATACCGGAGGGTTATCAACCACGAGCACTTTTGCAAATTTATTTCACTTGGTGGTCTATTGGAAAGAGACGTAACATTGGGATAATAACATGGAATCTTTTGAATGATGTGACCAGGCATCATTAAGAGTAATGGGAGTGCAGATCTTCCCAGTTCAAACAAAAAAGGAATTAATGATATGTCTTTTGAAAAATGTATGAGTCTCCTAAGTGGCAGCAGATGTGGATTTGTGAGTGGAGAGGGTTAGAGCTGGGGACTCTACATCTGCCACCAAAACATCTCGTTCTTTTGTTTGGAGCTTAAATGTTTTCCTGTGTGGAGCTAAACATTTTATTTTTCTCACAGGTAGCTCGGGAGATTAAAGCGTTCTATGACCAGGCCTCCACGGCTTATATTACACCATTGCAAAGCCAAGAGAAGAAGGAGCAGGCTAAAGCTGTGTTGATTGCAATGCACAAGGCGGTGAGACAGATATATTCTCAATTTGAAGGAGTTCTGGGCGTGAATGAATATCACTCTGACCTCCTGTTGTGTTTGGATGTGTTGCTGCGGACTATCTGATCTTGCTGCTTCACCCTGTGCCTAGAATTTCCATCGGGTTTCTCCAGTGGGCGATCCGAGGAGGTGGCCCTCCCATCCACTCCACAGCAATCGTATGAATGGTGAAAAACTGCAGTTTGTTATTTCTGTTGGGTTTGTGCCAAACTCCTGCCAAGGCTACAGAAATGCCTGTGGAAATTTCTTGTTTGTTTTCATTTTTATTCCGATAGGGAAGCTGTTGTATCTGCCCATTTTGCTACTCTGTGGAGGAGGGAGGAGATCCCACAATGCTGCCACTGTTTCTATGAAGTTGTTTTGGTCTGGGAGAGGTGGAATGTGGGGGAAGGTCAAGTCACTCATTCAGCGTTGGATGGGAATTTAATTACATCACTTCAAATTGAGTGAAAGGGAAGTCTTGTGCTGTTTAAAATAAATCGGGGAATTGCATGAGCAGGATCTGGGGCTTCTCATTGGGCGTGGATGAGTTATCTTAGCAATACTGTATCGTAAGGAGGTGAGCAAAGGTTTTGCACATTCTACATCCATCCTGAGAGATGGAGGTGATAGAGTAAGTTACACATTTCCGTGAGAGGGTTTTTCTCTCGGTGGGGGTGTGCCGTGTCATGGCCCTGGGGTGGGGTCATGAGGAAGATGTGTAAGGTAAATAAAATGGAAGGCGATGTTAATGAAGACACAAGTTTTCATGTTTCTGTGTCTATGGAGCATTGAATTACTTGTTTTCATGAGTAACAGTTGGAGCCTGATGGTTTTTCTGCTGTTATTTTGAATGGACAGAAAATCAGGCACACTCCTTAACGGGCCCCTGTCTGGCATGTCTGTACTCAATACGCCGGATAATCTAGAAAAAGGAAGATCTGGTGTGGAGACTCTAGATGCTGAGGGACTGGGAATGAAAGTGAGGGGCTACCTGTCTTAATGCTGCAAATAATAGGATACAAGCTCCTGGGAGTTAGGTGATGTCTTGTTGTGGTGGAGATATTGATATTCACAGCTCTACATTTAAAGACACCTGGTACAGACACCTGGGATGGTGAAAATGATAACTTGGTCTACTTATCCCTGTTTAAACTGCCCGCCAAGGCGACGTGAGCTATTGGGCTTATGAACAAGTGCAAGGCACTCTCGTCTGTTTGTGTCTCTGATATTTGTGGGTCTGCTAGCCTTTCCATTCTGAACCAGTGGGGTGTGTCAGTTTAGCACTGCTGTATCTGGTCTCTGAATTAGAAGGCTTTCAGGATCATTAAGACTTATTCTGTTATTATTAGTTACCGTATCAAAGTGAGATTATCGCCCAGCTTTAATTTCTTTCCTCTATCCCCACCCTGTTTCTCTTTCAGCTGGACTGCTGTGGAGCCAGCTTTTCAACCAAGGTTTTGACAAATGAGCTCTGCCCCAAGCAGGTCGGAGTGGGTAAAAATATCAAAGTAAGTAGCAATTTTTTATTTTGGGTTTTCTCTCCTTGACTGATCACTGCTTACAGAGCTGGTTTGAAATTGTTTTATTTTTACTGAAACTCCCAGGAGGAGCTCCCTTAGTCACCTGATGGTTTAAGCACCAGGCCACACAGACATGATGCGGGCCTATACTGTGTTAGCTGTTCTCAGCTGGGGTAACATCCCTGGTGTTCTAATCAACCTCTCCATTCCCAGACTAAGGAGGGAAAACTAACCAGAGATCCAATTCCCTATGGTTATTGAATGCTATTCGTCTGGAAAATGCCCATATGTTGGGAAGAGTTTAGGATAAGAATGGAGTGTGATCCTATCCACGTTGACTAGCTTGCTCACTCTTGCTATTCAGGTCCACAAACAAATGGGCAATTGGCAAAGAGGCCTGTGGGGGCATGTAGTTTGTGCCTGTGCAACTGTTTTCCCATTAGATGTTAACACTTTAAGGAGAAGTGAGGTGAAAAATGGAGCAAGAATTCTTTTTAAGATAGAATTTTCCTGTTATTTAAAAATAAATATTTTCGAGAAGCCATTCGGGATGGGGCTACATTTCTGGGTTAACAGTGCCGAGAGTTTACTGGTGCACCAACCTGGAAAGGGCTTTTCCCACTCTATTTTCTTCATCCCTTATTACCCATTATACTTGTGGTTATAACTGAATCCCAGGAAAGTGGATATTGCTCTGTACCAAGTGCAGGAACCTGATTATCCATCGGTTCCACCAGCTGATTTTAATGATGCAAAATGAGCACAAGATGAAGACCAATCCAACCAGAAAGTCCCCAAAGCTTCCGTTTCGTCGGTATGCGTGTGCTTGGAAGTGAGAGTCATCTGATCAGACTTTTATTGTACAAATTTCTTGGGGAAAACTGTTAAATAGTAGAAAAATGTTTCCATCCATTTAAGCTCATCTTTCGCTTGGCTTTCTTCTGTATGTTTTTAAGACACGTTGCTTTTTTATTACTGATGCCTCTGGTGGGCTATGACTGGTTTGATATCCGGCTTCATCCTATCTGTACCATTTAATACTTTTTGTACCTCCATGGGGTTTTGAGACCTTTGTCTCTCATTGGTTCCCTTCTGGCTAGTTCTGAGGCACAGTTCTTCTCTTCATCTACTTACTTTGCTGCTCTAGTATCTTCTAACTTGGGCATATAGGGTATTAAGTCTAAGTTTGGCCATCTGTCTTGGTTCAGTGGTATCTTTCCCATCTGAGTCGGAACATCACCGGTTAAAGCTTCAGTCCAGGATTTGAGCACGTAATCTAGGCTGACAGTGTGCTGCACTGCCCAAAGTGCAATATTTTGGATGAAGTTAGTCAAGGCCCTTATTTAGTTGACCTATTCAGGTTGGCATTAAATCTTCCAGAGAATTATTTGCAGAAGAGGTTTTTATCCCTCCAGTGACAGCAGATGGGAAGCCGATGAGCCAGGAGTTAGCACAATGGTGATAACTGGCTCCATCTGCTCCAAACATCCGGTGGTGAACCTGTACAGAATTGCTGTGGAACGATTTGAACAAGGCGCAATGTGGCCATTGACCAAAGTAAAATCCCAGTGCCATGTGATACTAGTCAGTGTTGAAAGCTGATGTTTACAGTACGAACTGATGGCCAGAAACAAGCGCATGTTCAAATTGGGGGAAAGTTGGTTTACTTTGAATGTAGATTTTATTTTAGTTCATTAGCAGGAACAGTGGCCCTGAGGGTGTAGAATACCGAACTAGTTTCAATTTCTTCAAAGCCTGCAATCCACGTGTTTTTACTGATTTGCTACTTTGTTTGAAATAAGATGCAAGTGGGAGAATTCTAGTCTGTGACTGCAGCATTTCTAATGTAACGGATCAACTATTGTAATTACAATTTTTTAAGAAGTCACTTTCAAATGTTTGTTTAAGGCTTCGGGTATGGGTGCTTTGCCCTATCCAACCCACAGATCAAATTCTGCTTTGCACCATTGCTCCTAGACATGGTGATAATTACATTACTGAATAATAAAAAGTTTCTTAAGCCGCAATTATTAATTTAAATAGCAAGTATGGTTCCTGTGGTTCCATTTAAAGAACAGAGTGCCATTCTGCAAACAGCCCAAGTGGCTAAGCAGCAAATCCAATCACACCATTGATTTTAAAGGCTATGGGGTGTATAATTACTGTTCTGCAATAATTCAGTAATTGTGAGTGCTTTGCTCAGAACCTTAGGATGGCCAATGATGTGTAAAGTTTGCTCTTTCACATCCCAAGTTTATCTTTTTCTCCTTCATTATTTCTTCTTATTACTTCTCTGGTCTATCCTAAATTAGTCTGCAGGCTCCCTTGGTATCTTCTATTATATTCATCATGGGTTTTCTCTTGAATAACGTTCCCATCTATCTTGGTTCCCCCCCCCCCCCCCCCCCCCCCCCAGATAATCCTCTCACCTAGACTGCAGCTCTAGTTAATCTCTACAGCTTCCATCCCTCTCAGTTGTAATCCAGTGCTGCTCCAACCCTGGAAATTTCACTCCTTACCACACGTGTCAAAGCCTCCTCTATCTGACCATCTAACATAAAAACCCTCCATATCTAGAAGCTCCAATGTGCAGCTGCCTGTCCTGTGTCAAGTTTCAATGTTTCAAAACCTTTATCCTTGATGACCTAAACTGGCTCTCTGTACCCAAGCCTTATTTCCATCCTCGGGTACTTGGTTCATTTTACCACAGTTCCACTCTCCTTTTCTTTTTTTAATAATAAAAACCATTTTATTAGGGTATTTGTAGTTCTTATAATAATAACAATAACAGCAGCATAAACAAGGTACATAAAACATTTCCATCCCATTCACGCTCTTTGCACTCCCAATCAATGAAACAATAGCCTAACCCCTAGATTTCTGCCTCTGCTGACAATTTAATTTTCTCCGAGAAAGTCGACAAATGGCTGCCACCTCCGGACGAACCCTAATATTGACCCTCTCAGGGCGAACTTTATTTTCTTGAGACTGAGAAACCCAGCCATGTCACTAACCCAGGTCTCTAATTTTGGGGACTTTAAGTCCCTCCACATTAGCAGTATCCATCTCCGGGCTACCAGGGAGGCAAAGGCCAAAACGTCGGCGCCTCTCGCCCCCTGGACACCTGGCTCTTCCGACTCTCCAAAGATCACCACCTCTGGACTCGGTACCATCTGTGTTTTAAGTATCGTGGACATAGCCTTAGCAAAACCCTCCAAGCTTCGGGCATGCCCAAAACATATGGCCATGGTTTGCTGCGCACCTCGCACACCTGTACTCTACTGCAAAGAACTTGCTCATCCAGGCCACCGTCATGTGTGCCCGGTGAACTACCTTAAATTGTATCAGGCTAAGCCTGGCACATGATGAGGATGTGTTAACCCTGCTTAAGGCATCCACCCACAGATCCGCCTCAATCTCCCTCTTCTCCCTAGCTCCTCTTCCCACTTGCCCTTTAGTTCCTCTATCTGGGTTTCCTCTGACTCTATAAGGTCTTTGTAGATAACTGTTACCTTCCCCTCTCCTACCCATGTTCTGGAAACTACCCTGTCCTGTATCCCCCGTGGTCGCAGGAGCGGGAAGGTCGGAACCTGCCTTTTCAAAAAATCCCGTACCTGCAGATATCTAAACCCATTCGCTGCTGGCAATTCAAATTTCTCCTCCAAATCCTTTAAGCTAGGGAAGCTCCCATCCTCTCAGTTTCTACTCTCTGCCGTCTCCGAAACCCTCCATCCAGTCTACCCGGTACAAACCGATGATTGTTGTAAATCGGGGCCCAGACCGATGCTCCCTCTCCTCTCCTTTATTTCCTCCACTGCCCGTTGACTCTCAGAGCTGCCACTACCACCGGGCTGGCGAGAACGGCAGAAGTGCCGTTATCAGTGCCCCCAAACTTTGTTCTTACACAATGCCGCCTCTACTCGCTCCCACACCGACCCCCCCACTACCTAATCATGGCTATATTAGTTGCCCAGTAGTAGTTACAAAAGTTCAGCAGTGCCAACCCCCCCCCCCCCCCCCCCCCCCCCCCACCCACTGCGCTCTCTTCACTTTCTTCACTCGCGGGGTTTTACCTGCCCCCACACAGCCCCAAATCACCTTATTCACCCATTTAAAAAAGGCCCTCGGGATAAAGCTGGGGAGATACTGAAAGACAGATAGAAATCTGGGGAGGACCGTCATTTTCACGGTCTGTACCCTCCCCGCCAGTGACAGTGGGAGCATGTCCCATCTCCTAAAGTCCTTCTTCATTTGTTCTACGAGCCGGGACAAGTTTAACTTGTGCAATGTCTCCCAAACCCGTGCCACCTGGATTCCCAGATAGTAAAAGCTCCTTCCTACCATTCTAAATGGCAGTTCTCGCAATCTCCTCTCCTGCCTCCTCGACTGGATCG
Source organism: Scyliorhinus canicula (assembly GCF_902713615.1). NCBI lineage: Eukaryota > Metazoa > Chordata > Chondrichthyes > Carcharhiniformes > Scyliorhinidae > Scyliorhinus > Scyliorhinus canicula. The sequence goes on along the minus strand of NC_052154.1, from coordinate 128,971,544 downwards.
CGAACATCTCACTTTTCCCCCATATTCAATATTTACACCCTGAGAACTTGCCAAATTCCCCTAAGATTCAAATTATCTCCCCCGTCCCCTCTAATGGGTCCGAAATGTAAAGGAGCAGGTAATCCAAGTAATGCGAGACCCGATGCTCCCCCCCCCCGGACCAGCACTTTCCAGTTCCTGGAAGCTCTTGACGCCATAGCCAATGGCTCTAAGACCAGAGCAAACAACAGCAGGGAGAGGGGACACCCTTGCCTTGTCCCTTGGTGCAGTTTAAAATAGCCTGACAACCGCTGATTCGTACGCACACTTGCTACTGGTGCCTGATACAGCAACTGCACCCAATCAATGCCGCACCCAATCAATGAAGCCCTGACCAAACTCGAACCTTCCTAACACCTCCCAGAAATAATTCCGCTTCACCCGATCAAAAGGCCTTCTCCGCATCCATCGCAACCAACATCTCCTTATAACATCGCCCGTGAATTGCCTGCCCTTTACAAACCCCGTCTGATCTTCCCCTATCGCCCACGGGGGACAATCCTCTCTCTTTGTGGCCAGTATCTTAGCCAGCAGTTTGGCGTCCACATTCAAAAGGGAGGTCGGCCTGTATGACCCGCGTAGCTCAAGGTCCTTCTCCCGTTTCAGAATCAATGAGATCGAGGCCTGAGACATTGTTGGGGGAGGACTCCCTTCTCTCTTGCTTCATTAAATGTCCTCACCAGCAGTGTGCCCAATATCTCAGAGAACTTCTTGTAGAATTCCACTGGGTTGCCATCCGGCCCCGGGGCCTTGCCCAACTGCATATCCTCCAGCCCCTCCATTATTTCTTCAATTTCAATTGGGGCTCCCAGCCCTTCCACCAGATCCTCATCCACCCTCGGGAACCTCAGCTGACCAAAAACTGCCTCATTCCCTCCACCCCAGCCAGGGGTTGCGACTCATATAACTTGCTATAAAGGTCCTCATTCACCCCCACTGGGTCCAGGACCGTATTCCACCTCTCTTCTTTACTCTCCCTATCTCCCTGGCTGCCTCCCTTTTCCTAAGCTGGTGCGCTAACATTCTGCTAGCCTTTACCCCATACTCATACACCGCTCCCCTTGCCTTCCTCAGTTGTTCCACCGCCTTCCCTGTAAATAACCGCCCAAACTCTACCTGTAACCTCCACCGCTCCTTCAGTAGCCCCGTGTCCGGGGCTTCAGAATATCTCCTATCCACCTGGAGTATCTCCCCAACCAACCTATCCCTCTCTGCTCGTTCCAGCTTTTCCCTATGGGCACATATCGATATTGGCTCCCCTCACACCACTGCCCAGAGCTTCCCACACCTTTGCTACCGAGACTTCCCCTGTATCATTTATTTCCAAATCATTCTGGATGGACTTGCTCACCCGCCCACACACACCCTCATCTGCTAATAGTCCCACATCCAGCCTCCATGACGGGCGCTGCCCTTTCTCCATACTAACTCGTAGATCCACCCAATGTGGGACATGATCCTACACTGCAATTTCCGAGTACTCTGTATCCACCACCCCCCGGCAGCAGAGCCCTGCTCAGGATAAAAAAAGTCGATCTGAGAATATACTTTGTGGACATGGGGGGGGGGTAAAAAAAAGAAAACTCCTTCACCTGTGGCTGTCCGAACCTCCATGGGTCTACTCCCCCCACCTGCTCCATAAACCCCTTTAATTCCTTCACTATGGCTGGCACCCTCCCAGTCCTAGATTTTGACCGGTCCAATCCTGGATCAATGTATTGAAATCTCCCCCAGGATCATATTATGTGATTCTAGGTCCGGGATCTTACCTAATACCCGCCTCATAAATTCCACATCACCCCAGTTTGGTGCATATACATTCACGAGTACAACCGCATCCCCCCCAAGCTTCCCACTCACCATAATATACCTGCCCCCCCCCTCCCGCATCTGACACGATTCTCCCTACCTCAAATGTCACCCGTTTGTTAATCAGGATTGCAGACCCTCTGGTCATAGAATCCAGCCTTGAATGGAATACCTGGCTGACCCACCCCTTCCTCAATCTGGTCTGGTCTATGATCTTTAGGTGTGTCTCTTGTAACATTACCACATCCGCCTTTAATCCCCTCAGATGCGCGAACGGGTGAGCCCTCTTAACACATCTAGCACTCTGATGTTCCAAGTAATCAGTCTAGTTGGGGGGGGGGGTCTTCTCTCCTCTTCCCCCCCCCCCCCCCCCCCCCCCCCGCCGATTAGCCATCACCCTTATTAGGCCAGCTGTCAGCTCGTGTCTCGCCTCGTCGGGCCCACCCTCGTGCCTCCGCCGTCCTCAACCTCCCTTTTGTCCCCTAGCAACAGTTCCTCCCCTGTCAGAAGAGCAGCTACTCTCTCCCCCCCCCCCCCCCCCATTAACAGCACCAGAAACCCAACTCCCCATATAAAACTTATTACCTGCTCACCCCCCACTGTGCTTCTGTGGGCTAGCTAGCCTGGTAGCTCCTGCCCATGGCACCAGACATCCTATCTCCCCATTGTTCTCCCTCCTCTCTCCTCTTTCCCCCCCCCCCCCGGCTTGGACATACATATTCAAAGCATCACAGTCCTCAGTAAATAAACAGTAGAAAAAATCCCTCCACCCACTTTCCAATGGAGCAAAGTTAACTTACATTTCTGAGCAGCTGCTCAAAGATCTTATCACAACGAAAACCAAAGAAAAAAGGAAGAGGCATATTTAAAACAACACAGAAGTGATTTTGACCAAATCGCCACCGCAATGCCCTCCCCCAGGGTTCAGTGACCTTAATCCCCTGCTAACCATTTGTCCTTGATAAAGTTTATCGCTTCATCCGGCGATTCAAAGTAAAGTTCCTGGCCCTTAAACGTGACTCAGAATGGACAGAGTGACACCCATTGAAGAATTGGGAGTGACAGTCATTGATGAATTGACAGAGGGACGCCCATTAAAGAATGGGGAAAAGATGCGCTGGATACAACATCTCGAACTTCACCCCCTTCTTGAAGAGGGCTGATTTTGCCCTGTTAAATCCAGCTCTCCTTCTGGCGTTCTGCGCTCAGGTCCTGGTAGATGTGCAACTCACAGTTCTCCGACACGCAACTCCGTACCTGCTTGGCCCACCACGAGATCTGTTCCTTGTTCAGGAACCGGTGCATTCACACCACCATCACCCTCGGCGGTTCATTCGCTCGCAGCTTCTTTGCAAGAGCCCTATGCGCTCTGTCCACTTCCAAGGGCTGCGTAAACGCCCCATCTCCCATCAGCTTTTCCAGCATACTTGCCACATATGTCCTCGCGTCCGATCCCTCACTACCCTCAGGGAAGCCAACAATCCTCCGGTTCTGTCTCCTGGGCCTGTTCTCCAAGTCCTCCGGTTCTGTCTCCTGGGCCTGTTCTCCAAGTCCTCCAACTTCTCCTGCAACCTTTTCTGGTGGTTCTTCATCAGCCCCACCTCGACCTCTAAAGTGGTTAAATGGTCCTCTTGCTCGGTCACCTTTTCTTCCACCTTCTGAATCGCCCGTCCGTGAGTTTCTAGACCCTGTTCCACCTGATCAATCAATGCTTTAATCGGGTCCAGCGCATCCTTCTTTAGCTTGGCGAAGCTCTCCTCGAAGAACTTCACCAGCTGTACCGTCGACCACTGTGCCACCGTGCCATGATCCTGAGACTCCACCATGCTTTCCTGCGCTGCCAGTTCTGCACACTTCTTCCTTGCTTGACCATGTCTCCTTACACGGCCAATTCTAGTCCGCTACTCCATACACTGGTGGGGGATTTCTTCTCACTGTCCACTCTCCACAAATTTATCAAGTGACATTTTTTTTAAAACAGGAGAAAAGGTCCAAATGTTTCATCACAAGCGGGAGCTACCAAATGTGTGACCTCCCACTCCATGGCCACCACCTGAAGTCCACTTTCCTTTTCAACTTAACCTTTTATGAGCTCAGCATGTCCAAAGTCCAAGAGTACCTTTTGGAGTGTAATCTCGCTTGTAATTATGATATACAACAGTTCATTTTCACCCACCAATCTCCCAAAAGCAGGAATGAAATAAATGACCCGTAATGTTGGTTGAGGGACAGATATTGGCCATGACACCAGGGAGAATTGTCCGGCTATTTTGTGCCCAACTGAGGGGAATATGAGGCCTCAGTTTAAAATTTTATCTGAAATTCAATATCTCTGGTTGTGCAGCATACCCTCTCAGTACTGCACTGGAGATCTCCAGTCTCTGGGGTGGGATTTGAACCCACAGGGCGAGATTCTCCCAAAACGGGAGAAATCGTAAAGCTGCCGTAAAACCCGGGCGGGTTTTACGGCAGCGCGCCCCTTCCCGACAGGGGACAGATTCTGGTCCCCGGTCGGGGCTAGCAGCCCGACGCTGTAGGCTCCGGCAAGACGGGCTTAACGAAAATCGTTAAGCCCGCTTGCCGGAGTTAGCGCCGGCTGACGCGTCATATGACGTCAGCCGCGCATGCGCAGTTTGGAAGACTCCAACCCGCGCATGCGCGGGTGACGTCATCGCGTTTTTGCGCGAAACCCGCGCATGCGCGGGCCGGGTTGCCCCTCAGCCGCCCCGCGAATGGATACTGCGGGGCGGCGGAAGGACAAGTAGTGCGCGGGCATCGGGCCCATGGCACCCTTGGCACGGCCGTGGTACGGCCGTGCCAATCAGTGCCATGGTTATTAATAGCGAGTTTGTGACGCCGTTTTTACGAACGGCAAGACCAGGTGTGTTTGCCGTTCGTAAAAACGGCGGAAAGGGCTGGGACTTCGGCCCATCTAACAGCTGAGAATCACTGCCGGCCGTAAAAAAACGGCGGCAGCGATTCGGGTCGGGACTTCGGCGGGGGGGGGGGGGGGGGGGGGGGGGGGGGGGGGGGGGAAGAATAGCGGGAGGGCGGCAAAAATGTCGGGAAGGCCCTCCCGCTATTCTCCCACCCGCTATTCTCCCACCCGTTATTCTCCCACCCGTTGTGGGGGGCGGAGAATTTCGCCCACAATGTTTTGACTCGGGTGGATGTGCTACCACAAAATGGCACAGAAACTGCGGTTCTCCAATGTTACCATCTAGCTCTACAACAGACGCCGGAACCAAGATAGAGTCCTGGGGCGGGATTCTCCGACCCCCCTGCCGGGTCGGAGAATCGCCGGGGGCGGCGTGAATCACACCCCCGCCGGCTGCCGAATTCTCCGGCGTCAGAGTTTTGGCGGGGGCGGGAATTGTGCCGCACCGGTTGGCGGCCGCTCGTAGTGCCCCTCCCAGCGATTCTCTGGCCCGCGATGGGCTGAAGTCCCGCACGTTCTGTGCAGGTCCCGCTGGCGAAATTGGACTAGGTCCCTTACCGGCGGGACCTGGCAGCGCGGGTGGGTTCTGGGGGGGGGGGGGGGGGGGGGCTGGCCGATCTGGTCCCGGGGGGTGCCCTCACGGTGGCCTGGCCCGCGATCGGGGCCCACCGATCCGCGGGCGGGCCTCTGCCATGGGGGCACTCTTTTCCTACCCGCCGGCCGTGTAGGCCTACGCAATGGCCGGCGCGAAGATGAACCACCCCGCGCAAGCGCGGGGATGACGCAGCAGCCACTGACGCTTCCGCGCATACGCGGACCCGCACCGGCCGAGCCCCTGAAGGTGCGGAGGATTCTGCACCTTTGGGACGGCCCGACGCCAGAGTGGTTCACACCACTCCGTCCCGCCGGGACCCCCTGCCCCGCCGGGTACGGGAGAATCCAGCCCCATACTCTCAACTTGTGCTCAGGATGCAACAGACCAGCTGCGGAACACCGCCAAATAGATGAGACAACGATACTACGCCACCTATATGCACACCAAGAACAGGAAGCTTGAGAAACTCGGCATCACCACCAACAGCAACCAAACCTCCCCCGGTACCACAGTGGAAAACAGTACAGGGAAATCTATTATCAACTTGCCAGACTACACCCTTCAATCAAACAAAGTCCCCAGCAGAGGGCTCAATTTCTGCACCACCACCAAAATGGACCCCATCAGTCTTGCGACAGGCAAGGAAGAATTCATCTGGTGAATGAGGCTCCGGGAGTTCTTCCACAGACCCCAAGAGGCCGACAGCGAACCCAATGAGGCAACCAATGAACCGGAACAGCAGACCCGAGAGATTTACGGTGCAGCAACTGAAGACGAAAGAGTTGAATTGGACCCTTCCAGAAGGCCGCTGCCCTAGACTCCACATGTATGCTCAAGCCGTCAGGAGTCCCGTCAATGGCAGATTCATCAGTCGCATTCACAAGACAGCCCCAAACGCCACCAAAGCACAATGCAACGCCATCCGCGCTCTCAAGACCAACTGCAACATCGTCATCAAACCAGCAGACAATGGAGTGGCCACCGTCATACTGAACAGAACGGACTACTACAAAGAAGTGTACCGACAACTCAACAACCAGGAACAGTACAGACAGTTATCTGCAGATCCGACCAAGGAACACATCCGCCAACTCAACAGACTGATCAAGACCTTGGATCCAGACCTTCAGAGCACCCTACATGCTCTCATCCCATGTACTCCCCGCGTTGGAGATCTCTACTGCCTCCTAAAAATACCCAAGGCCAATACACCAGGCCGTCCTATTGTATCAGGCAATGGGACCCTATGTGAGAACCTCTCTGGCTACATCAAGAGCATCTTGAAACCCATCGTACAAGGAACGCCCACTTCTGGCGCGATACGACGGACTTCTTACAGAAACTCAGCACCCATGGACCAGTTGAACCAGGAACATTCCTTGTCACAATGGATGTCTTGGCACTCTACATCAGCATCCCCCATGACGACGGCATTGCTGCAAAAGCCTCGGTACTCAACACCGACAACTGCCAATCTCCAGACACAATTCTGCAACTCACCCGCTTCATTCTGGATCACAACGTCTTCACCTTCGACAACAAGTTGTTCATCCAGTCACACTGAACAGCCCTGGGGAACAAATTCGCACCTCAATATGCCAACACCTTCATGCACAAGTTTGAACAAGACCTCCTCACCACACAGGACCTTCAATCGGCGCTATATACCAGATACATCGACATTTCTTTCCTTTGGACCTACGGCAAAGAATCACCGAAACGACTATATGATGACATCAATAAGTCCCATCCCACCATCAGACTCACCATGTACTACTCTCCAGAATCGCTTGCATTCTTGGACACACTCATCTCCATCAAAGGCAGTCACCTCAGCACTTCGCTTTAACGCAAGCTCACGGATAACCGCACTATGCTCCACTTCTCCAGCTTCTACCCTAAACACATTAAAAAAGCCATCCCCTAATGACAAGCCCTCCGTAGACACAGGATCTGCTCAGACGAGGAGGAGCATAACAGACATCTACAGACGCTGAAAGATGCACTGGTACGAACGGGATATCTCTGATCTTCGGGTAAGCGTTATCCAAGGCGACCTTCAACGTTGAATCGCCAAGCAGAAACTTATAGCCAAGTTCCGCACACAGGAGTACGGCCTGAACTGAGGACTTGGATTTATGTTTCATTACATTCACCCCCCCCCCCCCCCCCCCCCCCAAAAATCATCTGGCCTGGGCTTGCAAAATCCTACCAACTTTCCTGGCTTGAAACAATTCACACCTCTTTAACCTGTGATTATCCCTCTCTCCAGTTGCTCTGCCTGAACCTGTAAAAATTTAAATTACCTGCAAAGACTCTCATTCAAAGTATCGTCTTGCATCATTGACTTTATCTATCTCTCTATATATATATATATATATATATATATATATACATACATAAAAGCTAGTGATTCGAAACAAACCTGTTGGACTTTAACCTGGTGTTGTAGGACTTCTTACTGTGCTCACCCCAATCCAAGCTGGCATCTCCACACCATTTAGCTCATTCACTGGTATCTGTACCTTTTTGTCTTTCTCTACACCCTTTTTGATTCTTATATAATGGTGTTATTTGGTGGCCTGGGCTGATCGATTTACCCCAACCATGGTCCATCATTGTAAAATCTGAGGATGACCATAGCAGAGTCCCAAGCTTTTGTTGGCCTCTTTTTTTGGCCTCAATTTCCTACTATAAAATCTGGAGTCAGTCAGTTTACCCGTCTGCTCTCCATTTGGTACGAAGTGTGATTCAACTAATCATCTCTCAAGACATCTCAATGGTTGATGTGAGAAGTGGAACAATATTACTTTACTCTTGGTATTGCCATTTAGCCATGTGAGCTTTATTGTGAATCAAGTATTGAAAGTGCAAAAATGACAGTTCTATAGCCTGTGCATCACATGTTGAGGTACAGGAATGTAACAGAGATGACACACCTGCACTATGTTCACGACCAGAAGTACAAAAACATTGTTTTTCCAAACTTGAATGATTGGTGGTGCAGTGTTGGGGGTTACAAGTCTATCATGGGAATTGAGAGCTATCCTGAGGTAGTGAATTAAGATCAGGGTAAAATAAATCTAGTTACAACTTCCTCGATGCATTGGTGACGGTGCACTTAGTGGGTTACTTGACAAATCAAATAATGAGAGCTTTTTAGTTATATATAAAGAATCGTAAGTTTCTAGTGAGTTGCAGTGATAGATAACAAGCGTGACTCAATGATGTGATTTGGTTTATTAGATGGACTGTGGCACACGGATCAACGAGCTGTTTACAGAGAAGCTGTACATCATCGGGATTGCTGCCGTCATTGTTGCAGTCATCATGGTATGAACCTTTTAGGTCTCTAACAGCCGGAACCCCAGATAATACAGACCGGGTAACTCGAGACATTTATTTTGTGATGGATTGATTAAGTGAATGGTCTTTCATCTCTGGGTCCTGGGTATAAATCATAGCCCCTGTGAACTGCAAGGAGGTTGGGCCACTTAATGTAATTTTCTAATGGGCGTGGGCTTATACTACATCACTGTTCTCAATTCCGCAGTGAATTTTAGGTCACACGTTCTGACCACCTCCCCCATGCTCTTAATAATCGATCAGCTAATAGAGGGGCCAAACTAGCAGGTAACGAAAGGTGGCCAAATTACCTGCTGGAACTGGTGTGCGCCTTGTGCATACAAGCCGAGTAGTTAGCACTGCTGCCTCACTGTACCAGAGACCTAGGTTCAATTCCGGCCTTGGTTGACTTTGTGGAGTTTGCACGTTCTCCCCGTGTCTGCGTGGGTTTCCTCCTGGTGCTTGGATTTCCTCCCACTCCAAAGATGTGCAGGTTAGGTGGATTGGCCATGCTAAATTGCCCCTTAGTGTCCAAATATGCATAGGTTTGGTGGATTGTGGGGATAGGGTGGGGGATTGGGCCGAGGTAAGGTGCTTTTTCACAGGGTCGGTGCAGACTTGGTGGGACAAATGGCTTCCTTCTGCACTGTGGTGAGTCTTATGTGCTTCTAAATGAGACCGTTATTTATGAGACAGTAACCATATTGCTCTTAGCTCACAGGGCTAATCGCTGGCTTTGAAAGCAGACCAAGGCAAGCCAGCAGCACGGTTCGATTCCAGTAACAGCCTCCCCGAACAGGTGCCGGAATGTGGCGACTAGGGGCTTTTCACAGTAACTTCATTTGAAGCCTACTCGTGACAATAAGCGATTTTCATTCATTTCATTTCCAAGCATGTTTGGGAGTGGCCAATATCAGCATAATTAAAGGGGTCCTCGGCTACAATTGAGGAAAGCTGGATTGAGGTATAGGTCATCTTAGCAGCTGCTTATGAACTTTGAACCTTAAAGGCTTGAAATCTGACTTGCTTGCTGCTGTAGGTTCTACAACATTGCTCAAGTGCTGCTGGTTTCCACTGCAGCACCTCTACCCCTTTATTTAAGGTGTGGTTGTAGGCACTTCCCATTTGGCTCCCCTGCCTAATTTCTTTCCTTTCTCGGTTGAAGAGTGCTTCTCACACTGGCAGTTCACTAACCATGTAATGAAGTCGAGCCAATATGGTCAGATTCCCTGCCTGCTCAAATTACACAAAACTCAAATTTAGCTAAATGTTAGGACAAACTGCTGAGTCTTGATTGTATCCAGACCCAATGTCCATGTGCACATTTTCCATCGGGTTCATTGGATAGCAATTGGGAATTTCTCTCTGATAGAGCCAAGATCAGTGAATAATGTGCAGGCCAGGAATGTGAATGAATGTTTTGAAAAACTAGCGTGGATATTGCCTGTAATTGATCAAGACTTGGAACTGACCTTGCAACATTTTTCCTTTTTGATATCTCTCTTCTCCTCAATTTCAGATCCTTGAGATGATTTTCAGCATGGTGCTGTGCTGTGGGATCCGGAATGCATCTGTGTACTAGATGAGCCACGGCCGCTGCCACCTCACAGGGACCTCAGTGAGCGCAGCTGAAAGAAAAGCTTTGTAGTGGAATAGATCGTGTCATAAGATGACCCCTAAACTAATCCAGTTGTCTGATGTTGCCACTTGTCACGTTCAGTTTTTTAAAGAAATATATTGTTTTTTTTTATATATATTATATAAAACCATCCTTCCTGACATTGACGGTTCTCCCTTGGTGCCTTGCAGCAGCTCTCGTTGGAGAAATCAGTGTGCAGTTAGCATCTGATACCCACTCATCAGGTCTTCAAGTAAATGACCAACTCCATCAGAGAGCTTTTAAGCTGCAGCACAAGTCTCAATTTTTGATGTTGGAATATGAAGACTAATGAAGAAAAGAAAATGGACGCCCATTGCGCTGCAGGAGGGGGCTCAAAGCCCCCTTTGATCTAAAGCCTTGGGTTGCTCAGATGAATATAGATGGTAAAATAATTGGAATCCAATTTTTTTCAATTGACAGTTTTCTGACAACTGCACCAGCTGTGAACCGTATGCTCCCAGTGTGCACTAATTTGTGCAAACTTTCCAAATGATTGTACTGATTTAAAAGTTTTGATCGATCTTCCCATTATACTGCAGGTACCTTTAAACGTATATATGTATAATATAACCAGTGCAGTGAGTAATTTGATGGGGGCTGGTCTAAGTTTGAACCTGGTCTATTACAGTTTTCTAGCATACCATTTGTTCATTTATATAAATGTAGCTCTGAATGAGCGTGAGGAAACTGGATCTTGCCACCCCACCCCCCGCTCTCCTGCATTTTAATGTCTTGTGCATCAGTGTAAACTAAAAGTAGATGATCCTTCCTGTATCATTTCAGGCAATTTATTTTTCACTTTTGTATCAGGGTTTCAGATAGCTTGGGGTCTATCTGCTTAAAACCCAGCCTGTGTCTTTTGGAATGCCTTTGTCTTGCTGGTTATCCGGTGGTTTGAAAATCAGCTTGTGTATAAGCTCCGACCGATGCTTTGCTTTCAGCTTAAGTCAGATTGCAGATTTTTTTAGTCTTTTTACTGTAAAATGCTGTCGATTGTGGCATTCTAACCTAAAGATACCTAAAGGGAATTACTAAAAACAAATCTGGGCACTTGTACTTTCATAATCCATTTCCACACTTGACCGTTTGAGCACTGGTACTACAGGAGCATTAAGCTGGAAGAGAATCTGAAACCTGCCCCTCACTAAACCTTCTACATAATGTGCCTAGAACCATAAAACACTTCCTGCCAATGAGCTTCCTAAAAGTCGACAGAACAGTGCCTTTGTCTCCGTGTCAAAGCCGATTGCAGTTTCAGTTAGTTGATCGAACGGGCAGAAGGATGAGTAAACAGTGGAGCTGGATCATTACTGAGTCCAGTTGCTATCCTAAGAAACTTGCACCATGGCAGTGCAATTAACAGCTGCTACCCATATTCAAAAGAAAGCAATTGATCGGCTAGCAGGCAATCAACGGCAACTGTCTTCATTTAGTCCTGCTCCAACCCCGATTTCCAAATGTTCCTTGTGAATTAGGTGGGAGTCTCCATCATGTGAACAGCTATTTTCTTTGCCCACCTCCCCACTGCACATATAACATGTACAGTTTTATTTGTTTGGAAAGTGTAGGCACATTTGTCCAATGCTAATTATTTTATATTTTCAATCAGTGTGTACTTACCAGCAGTGAGGTTGTCCCATTAATGCATTGTGATAATTTGTCTAATGTTCCAGTAAATTAAAAAGGGACAGCTTAAAGGGAACAAGCATTTTCAATGGCAGCCCTTCTGGTTTTAAATTGGCAGTAGAGACATGGTCAAGCCTGTTATCACTCAGAGGAGTGCCAAAGTGCCCTTTTGCTCCTTTATTAGGGCAGTGATTTCAGAAGGGTTTTGTTTTGATTGCGATATCGGAGATGGGTCGTACTGTTGTATACATTGGGTTATACTAAGTGTAATGTCCCGTACGTTTAGCATGTCTGCATCCAGTGGGTTTGTATACAACCTGCCTGTTCTGTGAATACGTAACAATAAAGATCACTTCCTTTAACACAGCTTTGACTCCAGTATGTTTATGCTGTGCCCTACAGACTTGCTCACAGTGGCATTTACTTTTCCGTCTGCTGGTGCTGGGAATGGAGCTCTTTCCACTTTTGGTATCAGTATTGAGAATTGTTGGGTCATGTATACATGGCTATGATGCCTCAACATGTCTCCACCCTAACCTCCAATATCAGTTATCGTGTCTGTCATATTTGTCAATTTAGTGCTGATTTGGTGGATGCTTTGTGGGTTAAAACTTTAACCTAATTTTATGTAGAATCTTTGCAACTACCAAAGAGGAGACATTCATCACACTAGGCTGAATAGATGACTTAACTTGACTAGGGGTCTAAGATGCAAGCAATTTTGTTTTTCCAGTTTCTCTCCCTCTTGTGGCGTGGTTCAACAGGCACTGGAGACTCTTGATACAATGATCTTTATTATTGTCACAAAAACAATAGACTCTTGAACCTGGCACGGTGATGTTGAATCCATCAGTGATGGAATTAGTTGGGCATCAAGACCAGTTGTGCCATCTGCATTCCTGGCCTTGCTGATGTCAGTTAACAATGTAAAACAGTTTTTTGCTTTGTATGGCAGGGAGCTGCCTTGTGCCACATTAACTGCCAAAATAACTTGTAGGTAGTATTTTCTGTGGAAGAAACAGCATCCTGATCAAATGAGCTGCAAGTGGGCAATTGCCTATCGGATATTGCTGGGTGCTGGTGTAGGAAAATCCGGGGCTTGATTCTCCCTTTTTGGGACTAAGTCTCCACGCCGTCATGAAAACTCTGGTCTTTTATGCCAGGAAAACTGGCGTCAAAAGGCCACAGATTCCACATTTTGTTGGGGACCAGCAGGGAGCTGTCGTAGAACTTGCAGCTCCAGCTGCTGATGCGCCCCCCCAGCACTGCCAGGTCAGAGACTGTGCATGTGCATAGCGGTGGCCTGCAGCAGCCGCGCTGTGCTCCATGGCGGACTCAGCCTGTGGACCTGGACTGGCAAAGTAGTGCCCCAGATGGGGCGCTCGCACGCCTCGGACCACCCGCCCACATTGTCCCCAGACCTGAATGAGGCCCCCCCCCGGGCCTGCCAGCCGTCACTCGAGCTACCCAGACGGTGTGGGCACACGTAAGCCACGCCGTCGGGAATTGGGCCGGTGGCAACGGAGCATCGCAGGGTGGGCCTCGGGCAATGGCCTGAGGCGGTGGATACTCTGTGGCACACTCCACGTGTATGCCGATTTTTTGGGGGCGGATTCTCCGCCTGTCGCTGAATGCACTTTTTGCCGTCTGGGAGCGGAAAATCCAGCCCCCTATTGTATGAAGGGAGACCTGCTGTTGAGGGAGGGGTGCATGATGTACTTGCAGCTGGAAGGAAGGAGTTGCAGCGGATAGATGTGCAGTGTGTGGAAGGCTGGAAGTAGTTAAAGCTCTGAATTCTGGATATGTGCAGAAACTGGAAGTACACAGGTTGCGAGTCACCATTTGAAAATGTGAACACTTTCGGGCTATAGAACTGATTCTTGTATTGGGCACCATGGAGGGCATGGAAGGGATCAAGAATGGCACAATTTCCATTGAAGTGCTAATTGATATGTGCACTTCTAGCATGTGCTGGGTTTATGTACAAAATGTACATGGTACAATGACTTTAAATCTAATCCATGTGCAACACATTCCATGCTTGCTACACCGATTGTTCCTGCATCCATTTGGTTTATGCATAATAGGCATAACTTCAGGCAATCAAATTGCTTAGTTGTATAACAGTGAGGAACAAAGTTTGGGCTGAACCTGTCATAGTTACAGCAATAACCCTATTGTGGCTGATAATGATTGCAGATTCTTAGGAACCGGAGTAGGCCATTTAGCTTGTGGTTAAATAATTTGTTCAGTTAGCCAATTTTCCATTTGGTGACATCATGGTTAATAAGAACATAAGAACTAGGAGCAGCAGTAGGCCATCTGGCCCCTCGAGCCTGCTCCACCATTCAATGAGTTCATGGCTGATCTTTTGTGGACTCAGCTCCACTTTATGGCCCGAACACCATAACCCTTAATCCCTTTATTCTTCAAAAAACTATCTATCTTTACCTTAAAAACATTTAATGAAGGAGCCTCAACTGCTTCACTGGGCAAGGAATTCCATAGATTCACAACCCTTTGGATGAAGAAGTTCCTCCTAAACTCAGTCCTAAATCTACTTCCCCTTATTTTGAGGCTATGCCCCCTAGTTCTGCTTTCACCCGCCAGTGGAAACAACCTGCCCGCATCTATCCTATCTATTTATTTCATAATTTTATATGTTTCTGTAAGATCCCCCCTCATCCTAAATTTCAACGAGTACAGTCCCAGTCTACTCGACCTCTCCTCGTAATCCAACGCCTTCAGCTCTGGGATTAACCTAGTGAATCTCCTGCACACCCTCCAGTGCCAGTACGTCCTTTCTCAAGTAAGGAGACCAAAACTGAACACAATACTCCAGGTGTGGCCTCACTAACACCTTATACAATTGCAGCATAACCTCCCTAGTCTTAAACCTCCATCCCTCCAGCAATGAAGGACAACATTCCATTTGCCGCCTTAATCACCTGTTGCACCTGTAAACCAACTTTCTGTGACTCATGCACTCCTGCTTTAATATTTTATCATTTAAATAATAATCCCGTTTGCTGTTATTCCTACCAAAATGGATAACCTCACATTTGTATTCCATCTGCCAGACCCTAGCCCATTCACTTAACCTATCCAAATCCCTCTGCAGACTTCCAGTATCCTCTGCACTTTTCGCTTTACCACTCATCTTAGTGTCATCTGCAAACTTGGACACATTGCCCTTGGTCCCCAACTCCAAATCATCTATGCAGGTTGTGAAAAATTGTGGGCCCAACACGGATCCCTGAGGGACACCACTAGCTACTGATTGCCAACCAGAGAAACACCCATTAATCCCCACTCTTTGCTTTCTATTAATTAACCAATCCTCTATCCACGCTACTACTTTACCCTTAATGGCATGCATCTTTATCTTATGCAGCAACCTTTTGTGTGGCACCTTGTCAAAGTCTTTCTGGAAATCCAGATATACCACATCCATTGGCTCCCCGTTATCTACTGCACTGGTTATGTCCATAAGTCTTAGCTTTGTCCTGTATCATTCAAATATCTTTGGCTGACAAAAATCTATCTATGGGTGGTGGCATAGTGGTATTGTCATTGGATGAGTAAACCAGAAACTTGGGGTAATGCTCCGGGGCCCTGGGTTCAAATCCCACCACTGCAGATGCTGAAATTTGAATTCAATAAAATATTTAGAATTAAAATGACCATGAAACCAGGGCAGCATGGTAACATAGTGGTTAGCACAATGGCTTCACAGCATTTAGTGTCCCAGGTTCGATTCCTGGCTTGGGTCACTGTCTGTGTGGAGTCTGCACGTTCTCCCCGTATTTGCGTGGGTTTCCTCGGGTGCTCTGGTTTCCTCCCACAGTCCCAAAGGGGTAGGTGGATTAGCTATGCTAAATTGCCCTTCGAAAAGGTACGGTAAGTGGGGTTACGGGCTTAGGTTGGGTGCTCTTTCCAAGGGCTAGTGCAGACTTGATGGGTTGAATGGCCTCCATCTGTACTGTAAACTCTGTGATTGTCCTAAAAACCCATCTGGTTTATTTATGTCTGTTAGGGAAGAGAATCTGTCACCCTTATGTGGTCTGGCCTATATGTGACTCGGCCCACAGCAATGTGGTTGACTCTTAACTGCCCCCTTAGGGCAATTAGGGATGGACAATAAAATGCTGGCAGAGCCAGTGATGCAATCCCATGAATGAATAAAAAATACTTGCTGCAGTCTTTCCGGTTTCCTATTCCACACTGATACGTGATTCTAGATCGTTAACACCTCTGTAACTGAACTTAGCTGACCTTCACCTGTGACTTATCCTTATTTAACCACAGTGAACCACATATTTGCTGGATCTTGACCTCACCTGACATCCATATGATTGAGCAGGGGGGCTTCAGCATCAGCAACTCCTATCCTGGTCTGTTTATCTCTCCAAATCTATGCTCTGCCTTGATGCAATTTCCTGAGCTGCTACATTTCTATACATTTGAATTCTGTACATTTAATGGAGGAGTTTCAGATATACAGTAGTGTTGTTCATAGAATTTACAGTGCAGAAGGAGGCCATTCGGCCCATCGAGTCTGCACTGGCTCGTGGAAAGAGCACCCTACCCAAGGTCAACACCTGCACCCCATCCCCACAACCCCACCCAACACTAAGGGCAATTTATCAAGGCCAATCCACCTGACCTGCACATCTTTGGACTGTGGGAGGAAACCGGAGGAAACCCACCCACACACGGGGAGGATGTGCAGACTCCGCACAGTGACCCAAGCCAGAATCAAACCTGGGACCCTGGAGCTGTGAAGCCATTGTGCTATCCACAATGCTACCGTGCTGCCCTAAAGATCTTGTCCTTCTATGAAGTGAGTTTACATTGTGCGTTTCACCACATCACCTCCCATCTCTGGTCACTGACTATGTCAGTTTCCTCATTCTGTTCAGATCAGTCATTGGGTGGGGGGGAGAGAGAAGGGTCCTCTTACCAGACCTTGTGCAAAGAGAAAACAGAATCTGTAAAGAAATGAGGTGAAGCAAAACTTGGCTGCTGTTGCAATGATTCCATTTATTTACTGGATATGCTAATCGTATGCAGCCCAGGGAACTGAATTATCACTTCACAAATATCAGAGCTCCCACAGGAATAGTGCAATAATTTGAGTAATGCAAATACAAATAAACCATGCAGAAAATACTGGCCAGTTGCCAGCTGAGTAGGAATGCCTTGTGCTTTGCTGAGTTCGATCAGCCAATCTTATCGTTTCAGATGTGGTTGACCTGCTGTCTACTTCTAGCATTTCCTGTCAGTTCATAAGTTCTGCAAAAAGCACATAACAAAAGGCCTTGAACTCTTCTAAATCTCTTTCTCCCCGATTTCTGAAAATCACTTATCCACATGTTGAATTCTGCAGAGGCTGTGCCTTCCCAGACACACAAAATGGATGTGACATCTTGCATCAAGTGGTGCAGTTCTGTTTTTCTTCCACTGACTGGATTCTAATGAAGGAAATTGTACATAATGCAACAGACGGAAAAGAGAGTTAGCAATAACAGTTTGAAGAGTAAGACAATGCAGGAGAAATAAGAGTGTTGAGATTAGAAAGAAGAGCATACATGCGAGTTACAAATAGACCATTTAATGCTAGGAGTGCCATTCACTGCACCCTGGGAACAAGGATAAAACTATAATTCTATCACTCTGACAAGCTCCAGTCTCCGCCTCAAAATGGGGTCAGTGACACAAACTCTGGCTTCTTAAAATGAGCTGGTGCTATAACCAAAATACTTTTATGTAGTGTCTTCATAGGAATGTCATTAAACATAGCGGGGGAGGTGATGAAGTGCTATTGTCACTTTGAATCCTACCACCAAGGAAGTTTGAATTTAATAAAAATCTGGAATTAAAAGTCTCCAGCTCCACAGCAATGTGGTGGACTCTTAAATGCCCTCAGAAATAGCTTGCAAGCCACTTAGTTGCACCAAACTATTAAAAAGCCTAAAAGGAACGAGAGGGGACAGACTAACTTGTATTGACCAAGGCCTTCACTGTTGCTGGGTCAAAACTATGGAACTTCCTCCTGAACTGCGGATGCACATTCACCAGATATACCGCAGCAGTTCAAGAAGGTAGCTTACTGCCCACCTTATCAAGGGCAATTAGGGATGGCCAAGCCAGTGACACCCACACCCAAGAATTAATTATTTTTTAAAAAATCTTGAAACAGAACCATATATAGGAGATTTTGAGGCACGTGGAAGAAGCAGATTTTAAGAATCTTAGAGGAAAGAGAGAGAAGGAAAGGCACAGGGAATTCTAAAGCTTAGGACCCAAAGGTAGCACTGATTCTCCAAGTGCTCTCCACTAAAACAACATAAAGGAATGTCCAATGAGAACACCATAACTACAGCTCAGAACTTCTCATTGTATGGGGAGTACTAATGGGCAGCGAATGTGGCCTTGATTAGGAAGTGGGTAATGGAGGAGGGGTCGGCGTGGGGGCAGTGAGAGGCGGCGTCATGCAAAGGTACCAGCCTAGGGGCACTAGTAACAGCACCGCTGCCGTTCTCGCCGGCACGATACACCTCAAGCCCGGTGGGGAAGGCGGCACTG
The DNA here is from genome assembly GCF_902713615.1 of Scyliorhinus canicula. Taxonomy (NCBI): domain Eukaryota; kingdom Metazoa; phylum Chordata; class Chondrichthyes; order Carcharhiniformes; family Scyliorhinidae; genus Scyliorhinus; species Scyliorhinus canicula. The sequence goes on along the minus strand of NC_052154.1, from coordinate 128,952,944 downwards.
AGTGTCTGGGGTCAGTGGAGGAGGCACAGGAAGGAGAAGGGGGCCTCAGTTTGGACCCCGATACGGAACAACGATAGATTTGCTCCGGGCAGGATAGATGGGGGGGGGGGGTTCAAGGCTATAGGGCAGGCATTAGAAGGATGGGAGACCTGTTTATAGATGGGACTTCCCCCAGCATGCAGGCGCTGGAGGAGAAGTTCGGCCTGCCCCCCGGGAAATGCTTTCAGATACCTCCAGGTTCGGGACTTTCTCAAGAAACAGGTGGAGACATTTCCACTGTTACCCCCTTGAAGGATACAGGGCAGGGTTGTGTCTGGCATCTGGGTAGGAGAGGGGAAGGTGTCGGACATATACCAGGAGCTGCACGAGGCGGAGGAAGCCTCAGTGGAGGAGCTGAAGGGCAAGTGGGAGGAGGAGCTGGATGAGGGCCTGTGGGCTGATGCCCTGGGCAGGGTGAATTCGTCCGCATCATGTGCCAGACTCAGCTTAATTCAGTTCAAGGTGGTACACTGGGCTCACATGACGACGGCAAGAATGAGCAAGTTTTTTGGGGTAGAGGACAGGTGCGCGAGATGTGCAGGGCGTCCAACGAACCATGTCCATATGTTCTGGGCATGCCCGGCTCTTAAAGAATTCTGGCAGGGCTTTGCGAGGGCTATGTCCAGGATTTTGTCCAACAATAGCGATTTTTGGGGTGTCGGAGGATCCGGGAGTGCAGGAAGTGAAAGAGGCCGAGGTGTTGGCCTTTGCCTCCCTGGTAGCCCGGAGACGGATCTTGTTAATGTGGAGAGACTTGAAACCCCCGAGCGTGGAGACCTGGGTTAGTGATATTGCTGGGTTCCTCAGCCTGGAGCGAATAAAGTTTGCCTTGAGAGGGTCCTTGCTGGGGTTCTCCCTGCGGTGGCAACCTTGCCTTGACTTTCTAGGGGAGCGGTAAAATGTCAGCAGCAGCAGCAACGGGGGGTGTGTGTGTGTGTGTGTGTGTGTGTGTGTGGTGGGGGGTCTCAGGTGGGAAGGGGGGGACTTGTTGATATAACGTGTATTTTCATTTTGTATAATGATAGCAGCCACCTTGTTTTGTTAAATATTTTTTGTTTACTGTTTCTCTTTTTGTTATGTGAAAATCCTGGTTGTAAAAAGCTTTAATAAAAATAATTTAAATAAATAAGTAAGTGGGGAGGTGATGTAAGGCAGAGGTTGTGTGTGTGAAAGGGATGCAGAAATGTCTCCCATTGGTTTAACTGGGCCATAAGTATGATCAGTGCTGTTGAGGTGAAAATCAAAAGACCCTGCTCCTAAAGCTTTGCTTTGTCAAAAAATATAGGAGAAAATGTAAATGCTTTCAGAATGACAGGTAAGCAGATTTAGGTGGTAGATGCAAGCTAATGTAGCTAAGTGCGAGGCAAGAGGCAGGGACTCATTTACAGAATTCCCTTAAAGAGAGTGCAGGCAGATAAAGCCGTTATTTAAAAAAAAAACATTATTTTGGGTTCTGCAAATAGAAGCACCGAGTTAATGAGGAAAAATGTAACGATAACTTTGTACAAAACATTGCATACATCACACTATTATTATAGAAAGGACATTAAGTATATAGTGAACATACAACAAAGATTCACCTAGATGATACTAGGATGGGAAAATTTTTGAGATATTTCATATGATTGGATTATTCCCACAGCAGCAGAGAAGAAAAAAAGGAAATTTAATAAGAGGTTTATAAAACTAAAAGAGTGGATATTTTGATTTGAGTAGCTGTGAGAGACTGAACCCTTAAAAACAAACGAATATAACGTGCAGATGATAGGAGTGGTTTAGCACAGTGGGCTAAATAGCTGACTTGTAATGCAGAACCCATCAGCAGCAAGGGTTCAATTCCCGTACCGGCCTCCCTGAACAGGTGCCAGAATGTGACGACTAGGGGCTTTTCACAGTAACTTCATTGAAGCCTACTTGTGACAATAAGCGATTATTATTATTACAATCATTGATGTCTTCTAACAGCATCCCAATAATTGCAGTGTTTTCACAACCACAAATCATCAGTTTGGTACATGTCTTCTCTAACTATCCAAAGAGTTCACAACATTCACATCTATGTGATGGGGCTCACAACTCCAACCCTTTCAGCTGCAGGAAGGCAATAATGAGAAAGGATAATGAGCGAGAGAAAAGGAGTAATGCCGAGTGTTCCTGACTCTTCCCCTCCACTCCACTGATGATCATAAAATGATGGAGGGATCAGAAGCAGTGGGAGGCCCACAACTTGCACAGCAGTGAAGAGAAACTCCGAGCAGATTACTAAAAATACACCAACCCATCATTTACTTCTGTAGTCATATGTAGAACATTACATTTTGAGAACTGGTCAGTCATTGTACATGTCAAAACAAAATTGAATATTTACTTTAACATATACAATCTTTTTCAAAAACATTCCATCCATTTTGAACTGAGACACTTCTAGCCAGAAGCAATCATGTGCGACAGGACTGAGATCTTATCACAAAGGAGGTGATGATGCAGCTGGCTCATAAATGTAGGAGGCAAAAATTAATAAGTTTATAGAATTGCTAGCATCATGGCAACATATCCCACAACTTGCTCACAAACATGGGGTACAAATATATTCAGGAGGGGCTGGCTCTGAAAATTTAACAAAATAAATAAGATATGTTAATTTTTGGGGATGGCCTGGTAGAGATACAAGGCTGACAGCCACGATAGGGCAGGAAGGGGTGGTTCACTGCTATGCACTATGATCGCCCAGATTCAAATATCTTCTTCAGTTACAAGGCAATAGAAATCTGTTCTTGTTCCATAATTTCGAGATCCGAGATCTGCAATATCCACTTCACATCTCTCTATGTCCTCATAAGGAGGTTCCACACTGTGGTTAGTCTTTAGTGTTTTAGGAAGGGCAGATACAGGTGGAGGAGGGCCTTTGTAAATCGGTGTTCTCACTCCTGGGGAAAGAATAAAAACAGTCACCGCTGCTGTATAGACTCCTATATTCCTCAGTTGAAAGAAATTTCACACTTCCTGAAATTTGTCTGTTGAAATACTAATTGCACACACCAGGCTAGATGTGACATTAAAATAGAAGATTCTGAGTAAGAAGGATAGCCAGGCAGACCATTTCACCCAAAGGGTGACGGAGTTTAGAGTAGGTTAGGAGGAAGCGATATCGAAGCAAGCAGAATAAATGCATTCAAGAGGTAAAAAGAATTAATTCTACTGAGAGAAGAAACTGAAAAACATGAAGCAGCAGCAGTCTGAAAGCAACTGGTTTGATCGACTTATCTCACCTCTGCTATTTATTGCAAATATACAAAGCAATCTCCCTATTCTCCAGCCATAATACATGGAAACATAGGAAATGTTTGATTTTAATATTTGTTGATTATTCCCCCCACACACACACATACTGCCATCATGGTAAAAGTTGTTGGCTTTATTGATATCTTTCCATCTGCAAGAGATGATGGGAATGCAGTCTCAGAATTTTGGTGAGTTCAGGTGAGATCATCCACTGCACTTCCGATAGCTGAACAAGCCAATTCTGGGAAGGCCAAGTGTACCACTTTCTCTTTGTGGGACGATTTCTGATGAGGTTGCAGGACTAACATCCACTGTGGAGCTTCTAATCACATGTCGTGATGGCGAACTCCTGCCTACAGCTGGTGTTGCATTTACCATCGATCGTCAGCTGGAGTTTCTCACTTGTGATTGATGACTAATGGTGAGGGCTTTCTTTTGACAGCATTCTTGAGTCAGAGCTTTGGGTGCTATGCTGGTCTCTTGGCATGTGCTACCTCCCTGAACAACAATATTCTTGGGGATATGGCCAAGCCAGTGAAGTCTTTTTTGTTTGACTAGTGGTAAGCATACTTGGCATGTTTGCTTCAAAAAGGACTGTTTTATTGGTGACTTTGTCTTTTCATGTGATGCCAAGGATGTGTCCTGAAAGACATTCTCCCTGTGTACCTGAACAGGCGCCGGAGTGTGGCGACTAGAGGCTTTTCACAGCAACTTCATTGCAGTGTTAATGTAAGCCTACTTGTGACAATGATAAAGATTATTATTATAGACACTGGAGATGTCAGTTATTGAGACTTTGATCTTAGTATGTGCAAGGTGTCCAAGCTTCACAGCCATATAGTAAAATGCTGAGGATACAGGCCTTGCAGATAAGCATCTTCACCCTGCAGGTCAGTTTATTGTTTTTCCATATCCATTTTGTTATTTGGCCAAGTTAGTGACTGCCTTTCCAATGTGTGTGCTGAACTATTTGTCCATAATCGAACCCTTGCCAAGTACTTCCAGAGGTGCGAATCTCATCACAGGCAGAGACCCTGTCCCAGAACTACAGTTTTCTTGAGAAAGAGGGCGAGGGAGAATATGACACAAGTATGAGACAGATCTATAGCCTTTGGAGTTGATCTTCTGTCTGGGCAACAAATGCAGCATCACCAGCCTGCAGAAATTGTCTGATCAGAATATTCCGCAATTTTGTCTTGGCATTCAGTCTTCATAGGTTGTGAATTTTTCCATCTGGTCATGTGTGGAGGTACACTCTTTCAATATCGGCAGGGTAAGAATAGATCAGTAGGCCAAAGAAAAATATACCAAACAGAATAGGGGCCAAGATGCAGCCCCGTTTCACCCCATCTTTGATTTTAAATCTTTCAGAGGTGGAGCCTGTGTTGTTCTCGGTTTTAACAAAGTACAATACGGCACAGGAACAGGCCCTTCGGCCCTCCAAGCCTGTGCCGACCATGGTACCTGCCTAAACTAAAACCGCCTGCACTTACGGAGTCCTTTTCCTTCAATTCCCACCCTATTCATATATTTATCTAGATGGTCCTTAAATGCCACTATGGTATGGTATACCCAGTGAAGCGGAGGGTGACGTATAACACCAAAGACTTTTATTTCGAAAGAGTGGAGGCGGCTGAGGCGTTCGTGAGGGCAGAAGGCTTGGGACAGACATCGGGAGCAGAGCTGGAAGAGAGACTGTGGATTGTGATTAGGGAGCTGGAAAATGTATAAATGCTATAACTTTCTTTTCGTTGACTTGTATTTTAATTTACTTCGCTTCACATTGTTACAGAGTTAAGTTTTTGTTTGGGTTGAATGGCATTCTTTGTTGCAACGGTTATATGTTATTTTAGTGAATTATATGGGTTGGATTTTTTTTTGGGTGTTTATTTTTCTTCTGGGACTGGGTGGGAGGTGACGGTTTGCCTTGAGGGTTGGGGGGGACACTAGCTAACTAAAGTCGGCTAGTGAACGGAGGTGAGAGGAGGGTTGCGAGCATTGCAGCCTGGTTAGCAGGTTTCGAATTGTTTTTTTGAGAGGAAGTGCAGTGGGGGATTCTGGTAAGGGGTTCAATGTTAATAATGGATAGGGGCGGGTCAGGCTCATGAGGCAGGGCCCGGTGGTATGATGATGGTGGATATGAAGAAAGGGGGGGGGGGGGGGGGGGGGGGGGGGGGGGCGGTGAGAGACCCCCAGTTAGGATAGTCACATGGAACGCGAGGGGATAGGAGGTCTAGTCAAGAGGTCAAGGGTGCTTGCGCATCTTAAAAGTTTGAAAGCTGATGGAGCAATGCCGCAGGAGACTCACTAGAGGATGAAGGACCAGGTGAGACTTAGAAAGGGCTGGGTTAGTCAGGTGTTTCACTCTGGATTTGACGGAGGGGCTCACAGAGTAGCGGTAATGGTCAACAAAAGAGTACGGTTCCAGATGGAGAATGCAGATCAGGGGTGTAGATATGTGATTGTGACAGGGGCACTGGAGGGAAGATTAGTGGCGCTGGTAAGTGTATATGATCCCAATTGAGACAATGTGGGATTCGCGAAGAAGGTGTTTGGGGGCATCCCCAACTTGGATACACACAAACTGATAATGGGGGGGGACTGGAACTTAGTGCCGGAGCAAAGGTTGGATAGGTCACGGCCGCGCTCGCTGGTCCCATCAGGGGGTGGGGGGGGGGGAGGGAAGAAGGCATTGGCCAGGCTAATGGTGGAAATGGGAGGGGTGGACCATTGGAGGTTTCTGCACCCAAGGGAGCGGGAGTACTCGTTTTTTCGGCAGTCCATAAGGTATACTCGTGGATCGACTTTTTTGTGGTGCGGAAGGCTTTGCTGGCTGGGGTTAAGGGGTCAAAGTACTCAGCATTGCAGTATCAGATCATGCTCTGCATTGGGTGGATATGGTACTAGAAAGGGGGTAGTACAGAAACCGGGGTGGAAATAAGATGTAGGACTGTTGGGGGACCGAGGGTTCGGTTACAAAATTGAAAAAGTAATTGAGGAATATGTAGGTTTCAACTGTATGGGTGAGGTGTCGAAGGCAGTTGTCTGGGAGGCTCTAAAGGTGGTGTTGAGGAATGAGGTCATCTCGTTTAAGGCCACGATGGACAAATAGGAGAGGTTAGAGCGGCAGAGGGTAATAGATGAGATGCTGGAGATAGATAGGAGTTATGCAGAAAATGGGGACCCAGCGAAGTTGGAAAAGAGGAAGGAACTACAGGCGAATTTTGACCATCTACCAGGAAGGCAGTGCGCCAACTGAGGCAAGCAAGGGGTGCAGTTTATCAGCATGGAGAGAGCATGTTAGCGGGTCAGCTTCGGAGGGAGGCGGCGGCAGCAAGGGAAATTGTTCAGGTGCGGGTCAAGGCAGGGAAGTTGGTGGTGGCTCCCGATCTGATGAATAAGGTCTTTGAGGAATTTACTGAGAGGTTGTACAGGTCAGAGCCACCTGTGGAAGACCGGGAGTTGCAGGAATTTCTAGATGGGCTGGAGTACACGAGGTTAGGGGAGGGGACAGGGCTACATTAGAAGGAGCGATAGTGGAGTAGGAGCTAAAAGATGCAATTGGGAGGATGCAGTCGGGAAAGGTGGCAGGGCCGGATGGGTTTCCGGTGGAATATTATAAAAAAATTCAAGGACAAACTGATGGTGGGGATGTTTGAAGAGGCGATAGGGAACACAAACCTTGGGCAGGCATCGATTTCCCTGTTGCTTAAAAAAGATAAGGATCCGACGGAGTGTGGGTCGTATAGGCCCATATCACTTTTAAACATGGACGCAAAAGTATTGGCGAAGGTACTGGCAGGTAGGCTGGAGGAGTGCCTCCCGAAGGTGATAGGTGAAGATCAAATGGGGTTTGAGAGAGGGATGCAGCTCTTATCGAACGTTAGGAGAATGTTGAACGTGGTTATGGCACCGGCGGAAGGGAAGGAAACAGAGGTGGTTGTGGCATTGGACGCCGAGAAAGCGTTTGACCGGGTAGAATGGGGGTACTTGATGGCAGTTCTGGAGCGGTTTGGAATTGGACCAAGATTTGTGGATTGCGTAAAGCTATTATATAAGGAGCCGAAAGCGAGTGTCCGCACAAATAACATCAGCTCGAGATACTTGTCTCTCCACCGTGGGACTAGGCAGTCCTATGTCCCCCCCCCCCCCCCCTTGCTGTTCGCACTCGCGATTCAGCCGCTGGCTTTCGCATTAATAAGTTCGGTGGTATGGAAAGGCATAGTGCGGGGGGAGATAGAACATAGGGTGTCCTTATATGCCGATGTTGTGTTGTTATACGTGTCAGAACCGAGTGTGCCAATAGGGGGAATATTGGAGCTGCTTCGGGTCTTTCTCGGGGTACAAATTAAATCTGGGCAAGAGTGAGTATTTTGTGGTGTCTCAGCTGTGGGTGGGGGCAGGGGTGGGGAGGGGCTGCCATTCCGTAGGGCAGGGACTCACTTTAGGTACCTGGGTGTGCAGGTTGCCTGGGAGTGTGGGGGGCTCAGCAGGTACAACATTTCTAGTTTGGTGGGGAGAGTGAAAGCGGATCTGGCGAGGTGGGATGGTCTCCCTCTGTCACTGGCGGGTCGGGTACAGGCGGTTAAAATGAACGTGTTGCCACAATTTCCATTTATTTTGCAATGCCTGCTGATTTTCCTGCCAAAGGCATTTTTTAGAGAGATTGAAGGAATGATTACCTCGTTCATATGGGGAGGGAGGGTGGCCAGAGTTAGAAAGGTGCTGCTACAGAGGGGAAGGCAGCCGGGGATTTGGGTCTTCCAAACCTGATGTATTATTATTACTGGGCGGCGGATGTGGAGAAGGTGCGGAGCTGGGTTAGAGGGGTTGACTCCCAATGGGTCAGAATGGAGGAGTTTGGGTAGGCGGTCGTGATTGAAGGCTCTACTAACAGCACCACTCCCGATGGCCCCGGGAAAATACTCTGGGAGTTCGGTAATAATATTCATTGAGAATTTGGAGGCAGTTTTGCCAACACTTCGAGTTGGGGGCAGGGTCAAGGGAAATGCCGATTCGGGGGAACCACAGATCTGAGCCAGCGAAGTGGGACGGAAATGTGAGGGGAAGGGGATTAAGGGACTAAAAGATTTGTATCTTGGGGATTGATTTGCAGGATTGAAGGAGCTGGCAGTGAAGTATGGGCTGGAGCAGGGGGAAATGTTTAGATACATGCAGGTTCGGGATTTTGCCAGGAAGGAGATACAGAGCATCCAGGTGGAGCCAGCCTCCACATTGCTGGAGGAGGTGCTGACGACAGGGAGAAGGGGGGGGGGGGGGGGGGGGGGGGTAGTGTCGGCGGGTTATGGAGCTATTTTGGAAGAGGCGAAGGCACCACTGGAAGGGATCAAAGCAAATTGGGAGGAAGAGTTGGGAAAGGGTACGGAGGAGGGGTTCTGGTGTGAGGTGCTCGGGAGAGTGAACGCCTCCACCTCGTGCGCGAGGTTGGGGTTGATACAGCTGAAGGTAGTATATAGAGCACAGCTCACAAGGGCGAGGATGAGCCGGCTCTTTGAGGGGGTAAAAGATGTGTGAACGTTGCGGGGGTGCCGCAAATCATGTTCATATGTTTTGGTTCTGTCCAAAGCTGAAGGATTACTGGAAGGAGGTTTTTAGGGTAATCTCTAAAGTGGTGCACGTGAAACTGGACCTGGGCCCTCGGGAGGCCATATTCGGGTAGTCGGACTAGTCGGGGTTGGAAACGGGTGCGGAGGCAGATGTTGTCGCCTTTGCCTCGTTGATCGCCCGAAGGTGGATCCTGTTGGGATGGAGAACAACCTCTGCACCCCGTGCCCTGGCATGGCAGGGGAACCTGTTGGAATTCTTGACTCTTGAGAAGATTAAGTTTGAACTGAGGGGAAGGATGGGAGGGGTTCTACAAATCATGGGAGTTATTCATTGTGCACTTACAAGAATTGGATAACATCGAACATTAGTTGGGAGGAAGTGGGGGGGCGGTTGGGAACTGTATGTGTTAATGGTGACTATGGGTGATTCCTGATTCCTTTTTGTTATTTGTTCATGTTAACATGCGGGCAGTTATTTGGGAGTTGGTGGGAGGATGGGATTGTTGTTGTTGATATGGGGATTGACATTATTTTCATTACTGCGTATTGTTTATTGTTGGTGGGTGCAAATTTGGGAGAAAATGTGAAAAAGGAGAATAAAAATATATATTTTTAAATTGCCACTATCATACCTGCTCCCACCACCTCCCCAGGCACCGCATTCCATATATTTACCACCCTCTATGTAAAAAGCGTGCCTCGCACATCTGTTCTAAACTTTTCCCCACGCACTTTAAACCTATGCCCCCTAGTATTTGACTGTCCTACCCTAGGAAAGAGCATCTGACTATCCACTCTGTCCATGCCATTCATAATCTTATGGACCTCTATCATGTTGCCTTTCAACCTCCGTTGTTCCAGTGAGAACAGACCGAGTTTATCTAACCTTTGTTGTTGGGTAGGGAGATGGCTTGAATGCATAGTGTTGAACAAAGAACAACAAGCTTTGTTAACTAACAAAACTAATTTCTTAACACTACTAAATAAGATTTGTACTTATTCCTAAAGTATACATTTACTACATTAAACTATGCTATCTCTAACTACAGAACTCTCAAATACACAACTCTCTCATACCTAAACACCTTCTATCCAGAATCCCAGAAGTCACATGGGGCCCGATTCCCCATCCACCACGCCGGGTGGGAGAATAGCGGGAGGGCCTCTCGACATTTTCCACGCCCTCCCACTATTCTCCCCCCCCATGCCCGACCCATGCCACGAATCGCCGCTCGCCGTTTTTTACGGCGAGCGGCGATTCTCCAAGGCCGATGGGCCGAGCCTTCACGCCCGTTTCAATACGGCAGCAAACACACCTGCTTGTTGCCGTCGTGAAACGGGCGCTAGATGCCCGTTTGGGGCATCTGGGGGCCCAATTGGCACGGTAGTCACAGGACGTGCGTCCAAAACGGACGCACTCTTTTCCCTCCACCGCCCTGCAAGATCAAGCCGCCACATCTTGCGGGGCGGCTGAGGGAAAAGACGGCAACTGCGCATGCGCAGGTTGGCGGTGTGCAACCTGCGCATGCGCGGCTGTCGTCATCGGCCGTGTCAGCCGCCATGACGCTTGGCGTGCGGCCTTGACGACCGTCGTCAAGGCCGCGCCGCCATGACGCACGGGGCCGCGCTCCTAGCCCCGCCCGGGGGGGGGGGGGGGGGGAGGAGAATCGGCCCCGGGAGTGGGCGTGAAGGCTGCCGTGGGTCACGGCCTGTCCCACGGTAGCGTTTACGATTCTTCGGATTTGCGGAGAATCCCGCCCATGATATTTATATGACTGTTCTGTGATTCCCTCTAGTGGTAGGAAGCATTAACATTAACTTGTTAACTCTTTATATGCCAGTCAATATACATATCATGACAGAGTCATCAAACTGGATAGTGGCATGCATGTTATCATGCAAAATGTATGAAATTGAAAGATTGGGAGAACAGTCAATTTTCTCCAGTATCTAGTATCATGCTCATGGTGTTTAGTACTTGTGTAAGATCCACAAAAGCATGGCAGAGTGGTGTTTGCTGCTTTCTGCATTTCTCTTAAAGCTGGACCTTCTGCTCTTAAGCTACATTGTGCCTCCCAATGTTTTCTGTTGGCTAGTCGATGGAGCCTCATTAGCTTACACTGGCAAAGGCCTTCCAAATGACACTCTTGAATGATATGCCCAGTGGTTGTTGCAATCCTACCAATCGTCTTTGTTCTAGTAGAATGTGATGATGTTTGTGTCTCACATCTCCAGTGGGACAGAGCCTTCTCTCCAGCAGAGGGGAAGGAGGTTGTGGGGATATGGTGGTGAGGCTTGGGTATAGCTCAGTCATGTTCTACCCAATGGAGCATTTGCTCGTCCCTGTCAGTGAGTACTTCCCCATCAGCACATTTCAAAGGAGCAACTTTGGTGATGGTGGGGCCGGGTGCTTTTTAATACCGTCATACACAAGACAAAGGTTACCTACCTTTGTCAACTAGCAGTTTTTATTTCATTGTATAGATTGATTCAATATTTGTTGGCACAGTACCTTGCTGTCTTCTGCAGAACTGCCTTGCTTAGGATGTGATTGTCACATGCTTCAGTGCTAGGAAATACATTGTAAACTGGGTGACCTGTGCTCTTTGCTTCATTGACACGAGTCATTCCTGCAGTGTGATTTCAAATCAATGTTTGTTCCTTTTCCTCCCTTTGCCAAATGTGGTTATTGCAGCCTCTTAGGTGATTGAGTACAGAGACTTCCATGCTTCAGTATTAACTAGTGAGCCCTTATGTGCAAGGAACTGCCTGAGAACCTCTGTGAACTCCTACATTTGTTGTTACACCTTGTGCACGGAATGCTGATGCGCAATAAGCTACTGTGTTTGGACTTGTGTATTTTCTGTGGTTGCAACTTCGCCTGCTACTGATAAGCATGTAATCACACTGTCATCACTGTACAAAGTACAGCATGAAAGGCCCTTCCAAGTCACTCACCACCCTGAATTGGAAATATTTTGCCGCTTCTTCAGTATCACTGGGGCAACATCCTGGAGCTCCCTCTTAACAACACCGTGGGTGTACCTACACCTCAACGATGGCAGCAGTTCAAGAAGGCAACTCACTACCAGTGAGTCTGAAGGGCAACTAGGGATGGGCAATAAATGCTGGCCTAACCAGCGTTGCCCACATCCCGTAAATGAATTTTAAAAAGCAAATGGAAGGCCAGCAAATAGAGAGTGATAAGCAGGAAATTGTAAACTTCAGTGAGACACAAGTAGGACTTAGGAGCCTGAGATTGAAGTGACCAGAAACATGAAAACTGGGGAAATGAGCTGGAGATAGAATCAAAGAGTCAGGCAAACTGACAACCTGTAGAGAGGAGATAGCGCAAAAAGCATTGAAGGCTAAAGCACTGAAGGCTAGAGAGAAACAACTGGGAAAAGGTGAGCTGGAGAGGAGGAAATAGCACTTGACAGCCTTGAATCAACAGAAGAACAGAACGAAGCATGAACAGTCTGAGCACACTCCCCAGATTAAACTAAAATAACGCCCAACACAATGATCACTGCCTATTTTCAACACTACACAATCTGTGCTTTCAATTCCCATTTTCATACAAAGGTCGTAAGGACATGCTGAGTGTGCAAGTGCAAATTGCGTATAAAGTGCCCTGCTGCTTTTTAAGTGTCAAGTCATCTTAAATTATTGATAAAATCATTACCTACTCTTAAGTGCAGCATTAAATAAATTTTTATTTGCAGACTTATCCTTAAAATTTGGGGACCTCAATAAAGAAAACTGACACCTTGTAATCTAATTATAGTCAAATCATCAATGATCAGGGGCTGGATTCTTCAGCCTGCCCGCCGCAAGATCACTACAGGTGGGACGCGGACCATGTAAAGGTCCATTAACCTCGGGCGAGGATTTCCGGGATGCTGAGCTGACGCGGCCGGAGAATCCCGCCCCAGGCTTTAGTTATTTGAAAATAAAACAAAAATGCTGAAATCACAAAACAGGTTGGTTTAAACACATAAAAGGAAAAATCGGGTGAACATTCTGACTTTGCATCCTTTGCCAATCGAAAGATAAGCTTTTTAGTAAGGGTTGAGAGAAAAAAAGGGGGGCAGGGCAGAATCAATAATCTCCACAATCAAACTAAATAACCTATAAATTGCCCAACTGAAAACTGATGATGCAAAAGATAATCTCAGTGATGATCAGCAAAGGAAAGGAATTAAAAGATCAAAAGAACATGTAAGTAGTTACAATGAAATGCGAGAGGACCACACAATGGAAAAGCCAACAAGTGGGGAGAAATTGAAGAAGCAAAATAAACTGCAAACCTAGGAGATCTAAAATGTAAACATGAGAATAAAACAGGCCAATAGCACTGGCACAGATTCTCTCCCCTCTGACCCACTAGCACAACATTTGCGTAAATGGTTTAAAAACAAAGTCAACGAATCACTTTCGCCCCTCCTCCGCCCTGCAACTCTGCACTCTGAGATTAAACAACAGCATCAAATCACCAGCTCCCCCTGCTGTAAAGAAATTAGAGAATATTGCTGAGGTCTGAAGTCATTGAAGTCAATGTTCAGATCAGAGGGTCATGGAGTACCCAGGAAAAAAAGTGTCTTTAATTTTAAAATGACTACCCATTTGCGTCTCCGATACAGATAGACAGTCAGCCTCTTCCCCTGCCTCCGTTCATCAACATTTAGGGGAGGCAGTGGTATAATGGTATTGCCACTGGTCTAGTAATCCAGAGACCCACAGTAATGCTCTGTGGACCTGGGTTCAAATCCCACCAAGGCAGTGGAATTTGAATTCAATAAAAAAATCTGTAATTAAGTCTTAATGACTTAAGTCTTAATGACATCATTGTCAGTTGTCGTTAAAAACCCATCTGGTTCACTAATGTCCTCTAGGGAAGGAAATTTGTCATTCTTACTTAGCTGGTCTGGCCTAGTTGTGGCCACAGCAACGTGGTTGACTCTTCAATGCCCTTAATGTTGGCCCAAGCAGCAATATCCACATCCCGTGAGCGAGTAAAGAAAAAAAAACCTCCCTGAACAGATCATGCATTTGTTTGTCCAGACCATCCACCCTGGTCAGCTATAAAATCCTATAACAAGTTCCACCCACCAATCACTTGTCCCTTGCAAATCTAAACGGACTCCCAGTCCCATGATATTTAAAATTTGCATATTTGTTTTTCAATCTTTTCAGAACTTTATCCTTCCACTTCCCTAACCTCTTCAAGCTCTGCATCCCATTCACCAGAATTTTCTGTTCCTAATATTTTGGCGTTGTGCCCCTCCTCCCACTTTCCCTGTTCCTGGTTGTAATTTTAGCCATTTAGTTTAAATTTCCTCTTGACCCACTCCCACTGATTCTTTAAAACCTCCTTAAAACCCACTTCTCAACCTGCCCAATAACGCCTGCAATTTGCAGGCTTGTAAAACCATTTAATCACTTATCTTTTATTCTTTTCAATTTTTCTGGTGTCCTAACTCAATGTGCCTTTTCAGAGCAGTGTTTTCAAATCAATCACTCCACTCACCCAGGTCCCCTTCAGGGTCAGGGTCAGATCTGCAGTCAAGGTAATCTGGGTTAAGGATCAGCATAGGGTCCTTGTCATCCTGGAGTCGAGTCTGGGGATCCGCCATCACACATCGTTGATGGATCTTGCGAGGCAAAAGCAATCGCAACTCTTTCCAGAATTCAGAGGAGGGTGTCTGTTAAACAAGTGCCACAAGAATATACGGTAAGAATAGGAACTAAAGACTAGTTGTTCCAATTTTTTCTTTTTATATAGGTCGAAATACAATATGTGCCCTATCAGTTCATAAGTTCTTGTCCCGCTTTTAATTCAACAGAAGAAGATTGGATGGCAACATGCAGAATTAGATTCCCCCAAAAAGTAGTTCCCATAGGATGGAGAGCCTTCTTTCATTCTTGACTATATATTTTTGTATTTTTTCATGAGATGAGGACAACACTGGCAAGGCCAGCATCTAGTACCCATCCCAAATTGTCCTCGAGAATGTGGTGGGGAGCTATCTTCTTGAACCTTGAAGTCCAAGTCGAGTTGGTGCTGTTAGAAAGAGTGTAACGTTATTTCAATCTGCACCTGAAGTTCTGTAACCTGCAAGGCTACATACACTCCAGGTGCTGGAAGGTGGGATTAGAATGGGCAGCTAGTTTTTTTAAATCTTTCAGTAGGTGCAGACACAATGGGCTGAATGGCATTTTGCTCTACCATAACTTTTCTATGGTTCTGTGGGGTTCCAGGATTTTGACGCAGCAAAGTTATTTTTATTATTTTAAAAATAAATTTAGAGTATCCAATTATTTCCCCGCCCCCCCCCAATTGAGGGGCAATTTAGCGTGGTCAATTCACTACCCTGCACATCGTTTTGGGTTGTGGGGTGAGACACACGCAGACCTGGTAAGAATGTGCAAACTCCACACGGGCAGTGACCCGGGCTCGGGAGTGAACCCGGGTCCTAAGCGCCATGAGGCAGCAGTGCTAAACACTGTGCCACCATGCTGCAGCAGTCAAAGATAATAGCTTACAGGAAATAATTGAACCAAAAGCTCTTTATCCATTTTAATAACTTTCCTCCATCTCCCCTTCACTTCAACTTAAAGAATTTTTCCATATACATTCCAGGTGAGTCATGTTTCCCTGTTACAGTCATCTAGAATTGTGGAATTACTGAGGCACAAGAGGCAAGTCAGCCTATCAGGTTTATGCCAGCTTTAGGTGGAGTAATTCTTTCAATCCCATTTCTCTGTTCTATCACTAGTCGTGCAAGTTTATTTCCCTCAGATGCCCATCCAATTTCATTTTGAAATGATTGATGATCTCCGCTTCCACCACTCTCATAGGCTAGGAGTTCCAGGTCACTACCATTCACTGCATAAAAACATTCTTCAACACATCTCTTGATCAGAACCTTAAATCTTTGTTTCTGTACAAACAGCTAACGGCATTAGATTTTCTCTGTTCACCTCATCTAAACCTTTCTTGTACATCTGTATCAGAACTCTCCATAATCGCCTTCTGCTCCCAGGAGAACCAGACCAGCTTCTCCAATCTAACCTTGTAGCTAAGATTCATCACCTATGTCCTTTTGCACCCTCTCAAGGACACTCACATCCTTCCTAAACTGTGGTGACCAGGCTGGATACAATACTCTAGTTGTGGCCCAAGCAGAGCTTTATAAAGGTTCAGTATAACTGTCTGCAAATCATATGATTTGCTAATTGCTGTCTCAGTATGTCCAATTGTTTTCAAATTTTGAACCCGCAGGCCCCTCTGTCCCTGAACATTCTTCAAATTGTCTGAAGACTGACCTTGTGATGATGTGAACCTCAGGAGGTCAAGATAGATATTCCACTCATCACTTCATAAGATGGTTGTGAATGTTCAGTCTTATATTCTGCACTCATGCTGAGCTCTGCCATTATTGAAGATGGGGATATTCTTGGAGTCACCATCCTCAAAGTAGCTTCTGATTGTCATTAGCCACTGGCTTTCTCCCTCCCTTACTGGCTGAGGTTGAACCACAACTCTGGTGCTCTTTTTAACCAAGATGCATTTCTGACCACATATTACTCTCAAGATGGCCTATGTACAGCTCTATAACATCGCACATCTCCAACATGTCTGTTCATCTGATGCTGAAACCCTCATTCATACCTTTATTCTATCTAGTCTTGACTATTTTAATACTGTCTTGGCTGACCCCCACAATTTTCCATCCTTCATGAACTTGAGCTCATCCAATTCACACCAAGTCCTGAAACCATACTTATTGACCTACATTGACTCCAAGACTAGCAACAACTCAAATTTTATAAATCTCATCCTGGACGAGTCATGTGATGTGAACACAGGAGTGGCTGCGTTTTCACGAGCTCTGGATCTGCTCATCTTGTATTTCTTTATTTTACGGTGCACATTTCATAATTATCTTGTCTAGGGATACATTTCTGGCTCTATGTCCCTGGAGGATCCAGATTGGTGTTTTGCCAAGAGGAGCAGAGATAAATTGTAGAAAATTCTTATCTGACTGTAGGGGTTGGAGTGGGCTGGGTTATGGCCCGGCTCGTAGTGGTCTTGTTGCCGGTGAACAGGTTTTTGCCTTGGCAATGCTGTGTATATCCCTGGTAAGGACTCGCCTTCAACATATTAAGCTCGTGCTGCATGGAGTGTCATTTATCCTGATGGGCTAAAGAGGTAGGGGCCAGGCAGGGTGTGTCTGTGAGCCCGGTTTCAGGTGAGAAGGGAGTTCCCGATTGAGTGCTTTAATAATCTTGATTTGGAGGTTGGGTGTATTAGGTTCAACATAGCTGAGTATACGATCTTCCAGGCCCGGGAAGGGCTGGGCCCCCGATCACTGGCCCTATATTATTCTATCCCCGATGCTCGGTGGCCGAGTGGGTCAAATTGTAACCCCCCCCCCCCCCGCCTCGGCTGTGGGTTGCTTGGGCACTGGAGAGGCAGCATGGTGAGAGTGAAGGTGCTTCATTCAATCGAATCCTTGAGCGATCCCAAGGAGTATTTGCTGATCCTGTCTTGATGACGGCCTTCTCGAGCAACATAGATGGTGTCATTATCCTGCAATTGTTATATAATCCTGGATGTTACTACCTTGTGATTATATTGTTGATTATTTATTGTTGTCTTTTCTCCTACAAGGGCATGTGAAATGTGAGCACGAGGCCGAATGTCGTTTGTTTTCCTGATCTTGCAAAATTATATTGAACCGATTATGTGAAATGCGGTCTGTGCCGTTTTACTCCTTTGTTATTATGGGCGCGATCCAATGGTCATGCTGAGCCAGAAAAGCAGCTTACCGCGGCGCAGCATACCCGACAAAAGCTGGGAGACCCTGCTCCCAGGATCTACCCGGCTCACAACACCTCGCGAGATCCAACTCAATCTTGCGAGACTTTGTGATGTTGGGAACACTTTTTGGCAATTCTGCATATTAGAGCAAGACAGCTAGCCTCGCTCGAATGTACAGATTCCCAAGGTACCTGAGGCTTTGGGATTCATCCCCTTCCCCTTGGAGACCTCGGGCGCACAAGTTCAGCACTGATCCACACAAACGTGAACCAGATGGAACGGCACACGTGGAGGTCTCCCAAGAGATCGGAGACCCCCAGCTGCATGCCTTTGGGAAGGGTGGCACCCTGGAACAGTTGGTGCTACCTGGGTACCCTGGCAGTGCCACCTGGGTGCAAGCATGGCACAAAGGTGCCAGGGTGCCAGGTAGGTGGTGACAAGCCTGCATTTTTGCAAGAGCTGGGGATCCTCACATAGTGCGTGCGGGCTAGGGGGGGCGGGCGGAGATCGCTTCGGAGATCAGGACGCCATCTCTCGCTACACTGGGGTGTTTGAGTGTGCAGAGCTTCCGACTATACAAAACAGGGCTGTGTGGCCTCCGCCACGCATTCCCAGTTCAAGTCCCTTATACACGCGTGTCGCATTCAATAGCCATGTGTTTCTCGGCATTGCGAGCGCCGGGAAACACACGGCTAAACACACTCGCTATGGGATTTTGTTCCCTTTTGGAAGAATCACTCCCTGTGCATTATAATCCTTGTGGTTAAGAGGAGTGATTTTTTTTATAAATCTTATCTTGTCTATTATGAAGATGAGTGGAACCTGGGCAGAGTGATGAGTGGATGGTAGGGGTGGTGTTTTGTGATAGGGTTAGTTAAGTCCTCACTGACATTGAGGATAACCCTCCCAGTTAGAGCAAATCACAATGGGTTTTTATTTTGGTTTTTGCCATTTTGAGTTGAAGAATCCATGCCTTTCCCTTTGATGGCCTGGGCAGATTATGTATCCTGGAGAGTACTGGGTTTCTTCTGACACTTCCTTGAAGTTGGAGTTTCTCTTCTGGGAAATTTTCTATTGGAATGGGAAGAAATGAATGGTAGCGCACACGGAGATGGTCTTGGTTCATCCTTGGCTGCTCTGTTGAAGAGACAGATTCGTATCCTTTCTGTGATGGGTGATGATCCTTTGATCAGTTCACGCGTTCTTGCCTCCGGGATTTTTTTTCCTTTGTGGCTTCATCTAGGTGAGCAGGGTGCTGTTACTAATCCTGGTCTGATCTGGTGGTTTAGGAGAGGTCCCCCTGGCTGTACCAGGGAGGAGGGAACCAGCACCCCCTCCTCCCCACCCCAGGGGGCCCTAATTATTGGGTGTCTTGATGATTCTTCTTCTCTTTGGTGATGGGGGCCTCCCCAGCTGGGGTAAGCATAATCATCCTTCATTTTGCAGTATAAATGGGGGCAGTGCACTGCCCTGGGTGTAGTTATAGAAGGTCAGATCCAGCTGGGGTGTGGGTTTTGGGGTGTACTGGAGGTCCTGGGGGCGGCAGCGGTTCTTGTGTTTCAGGAGATCTAGGACAGATCCGATGCTGTGGCTGGTATCCTGTTTCCCCCTGCAGCTTTTCCCCTCTGATTTTCTTGGGAGGCACTGGAGGTTTGATCATAATTTGAACAAGTTGTTTCCGGTCCTCTCTCAAAGGTTTGGCATGATGTTGGCTCTGTGCTGGGCCTCAGATGTTTTGTTGTGTGGTATATATGTAACTCTCCTTTAGACTGGGGTTTTCATGCATTTTCTTTTTCTCCCCCCACTGGAACTGCTGGAGTTTGGGGAGATATGTATTGTTGCGTGCCTGAACATGGTGTGGAAAAATGTATCCTGAACTCTCATGGTAATTGTGAATAGACGTACCGTGGTAGGGCGTGTACCATTTTACCATGTTTTGATGGCTTAATTCTGTTTCTCCCTTAATCTCTGGTGGAGCTAATTGAGGCTAGCTATGTCCAATGATTGCATCCAGCCAGTGGTAACATTGTTCTCCTGCTCACTTTGTACATGTGCATTGAGCCATTTTTTCCTTGTGTACTGCGATGTACTTATTTTGTAATTTTGGGTTGTTGGCAAAAATGTAAAATCCTAATAAATATATTTTAAAAAATTTCACCCTTCTTTACAAATACCTTCATGTATTTGTCCCCTCCTCACTATCTGTTTAATCTCCTCGAACCCTCCCACTATTTGTCCCCTCCTCACAATCTGTATAATCTCCTCAAACCCTCCCACTGTATTCGTAAAACCCCAGCCTGTTGTGCATATCAGCTTTAATTGCTCCACCATTGGTGTCCATGCCTCCCATTGATTAAGCCCAAGCTCCTGACTTACCCCCCTAAATCTCTCTCGCCTCCTCCAAGACACTCCTTAAAGCCTCTCACTTTGACGATATTTTTGGTTAGCTGTCCTAATATCTCATTTTGTGGCTCAGTGTCAAATGAGAAATTTTGGGATATTTTGTTACGTTAAAGATGCTATATCATTGTTATTGTCGATCCCATTTAGAACTGGGTGTGGAAGACCTGTTGTGTTAGAACAGATCAGTTAGTTGTAGGATCAGCAAGCTCCGACTATAGCACGTTGCTTTTGCTGTTTAGCATATTACTTTGTTGTAACTTCACCAGGAATGCATGTGCTACTCCTCATTGAACTTTTTGACATTGGTCATCTGGCTTGATGGGGTTACAGGAGTGAGGGATAGGCAGTGTTAGGACTTCAATGCTAAAGGCTTGGAAAAACTCGCGGCTTTACTGTATACCACTATGGCTCACCCCCAATTTCTCCTGTTTCAGCTGGAATAATTTATCTAGATCCCCCCCCCCCCCCCCACCACAGATTGAAACACCAGAGAAAAGTGTAATAATTAAGTTCTATCATTTAGGGCCGGATGCACAGAATAGCAGTTTCAAAGCTGTTCCATTTGGTGAGCTGTCCGTTACTTTTAGCTTGGATGTTCAACTACCGTACCATCGATGTGGAAGTCCAAAGTAAAAGAGTAATGCTTTTCCTCTGCGCTTTGAGAAGTTGAATAGCTGGGTGAGACAGTTCCCTGTACTGGCTTTCAAACATTACGAAGATAGGCCTTCTGGAGAGATCCAACAGCTGCCATAGAGCTTCCCTGCAAAAGGCAAGGTACACCAGTCAGAATAACAAACAAACCCTGCAATACCAATCAGTAGGATCCACACCAATCAATCGAGGCCTTAGTTTAATCTAGCATGGCCAACTCTGGGTCTTACAGTTACCTGACCATACCAGAATTTGTCCTTCACCTTTTCCTAACACCTGGATCATATCAAAGCCTAGCTGCACCAAGCAATAGCCACATATAATGTTGGCTACGCAAAGCCTTTATTGTATCAAACATGAGCCATCTCTTGTACTCAGAAAACTTAAATGCCACCTTTATGTATGCCAACCCGGGCATCTAATCTCTCTCCAAAATAGCTCATGGATCAAATAAAATTTATATACTCTATATTGTTGGAGTCACCTCATTGGGTACAATTATCTGACATATAAATCCCCCCAAGAATCATTATGGACGTTCTTAAGATCTGCACATATTTAAATCTACAAATAAACATTTCTGGCCATACTTAAACTCCCCAGTGTAAAAATACAGGGCAATACTACAATGATCCATTATGTTTCAGAAAGAAGCACAGCTTCTTTAGATTTACAAATAGCATGTTAGCTCCTCAAAGTATGTGTAACGTTCCATTTATAAACTGCATTTTTTTATCATTACAAATATAACATCAGCTTTAAACACTTCTAGTTTAACATTATAATGGCGTATCTGCTAGCTTGTTTATATGCCTGTTAGTTGTGTTACATTGCTAAACATAATACTAAAGACTACTTTGATGATGGCATCCGTGAACAAGTGCTGGGTACACAAGTTCCTGAAACACAGTGGGAAACACAAAGCTGTAATTTTAATCTCCAACATTCAATTGGAAAATTCAGTTTAACCAGCACTAATATGGGTGTAACTACAGGAGTCCTTAAACAAGAAAAGTTGAATAGTTTAATTGATTGCCAATTAACATCTAACTGGTCAGACATGCATTACTTGGCAATTGCTACTGAAAACTGTTGATAAATTGGTAGCGTGGAGGTGGAGCGTGATGCGCTGTTTTTAGAGCAAACAAGATGTTCAGTATTTCTATACCTTGGCCTATATATACACACTGCTTTAAAATATTAATTATTTTGAAGGATATTATATTGAGATGTGATTTATATGACATTGACCCATTGTAGCTTTCCTCTTGTCGCAGAAAACTGTCCAGAAATCCTGATGACAGGTCAATGACTAGACCAATCTCAGCCTGCGTCTCAATCAATCGGACAGTGTAACTCTACTGGAGATGGAATTGGTACAACACGTTAAATCACTCATTTTTATCATGACACATATTCTGGACACATTTCTTTTAAATGATTGTACACAATATGCCACGTTCTCTCACTCCTAGCCATTTTTTAAACTTAATGTGTGATGGAACCATCAATTCACCAGACACGTGTTTCCGATGTGAATCTAGGCTTTAATTGACTTACTTCAGAGCCAGCCTGTTACCTGTCGATGAACTCGTATTGACCCAGGCTGACTCTGGACACGGGTATTTATACAGCGGCACCTGGGGGGAGGATTCATGGGCGGAGCCAAGGGTGGAGCCCAGCACAAGTTCCTGAGTGCTCCCAGTGCTACTCCCCCTAGTGGTAGGATAGCGCTACTGGGGCGCGGAACTGGTGGAGTGAGCTCGTGGGTTCGGGGGCGCAAGGGGGCGGTAGCATGGGGTGTAGGGCGAGAGATCCTTTTGTGGGGGTAGAGGGGGCGCTGGATCCGGCGGGTGCCAGATCCCGGAGGGATACAGTGTCCTGACGGCCGCCAGGGAACTCGATGAATGCGTACTGGGGGTTGGAGTGGAGCAGGCGCACCTTCTCAACAAGGGGGTCGGTTCTGTGCGCCCTGACGTGTTTCCTCAGGCGTACGGGGCCCGGCGTCCTCAGCCATGCCGGAAGCAAAACCCTCGTGGCAGTGCCCCTGGAAAAAATGAAGAGCCTCTCGTGAGGGGTCTGGTTGGTCGCCGTACACAAAAGGGACCTAATAGCGTGTCTGGGAGGACTTCCTGCCACTGGGAGACTTGGAGCTTTCTAGACCGGAGGGTCAGTAGGACGCTCTTCCAGACCGTCGCATTCTCCCTTTCCACTTGCCCGTTCCCCCTGGGGTTGTAGCTGGTAGTCCTGCTCGAGGCAATGCCCTTTTCGAGCAGGTACTGGCGCAGCTCGTCGCTCATGAAGGACGAACCCTGGTCGCTGTGTACGTAGCTGGGGAAACCAAACAGGGTGAAGATGCTATGCAGGGCCCTAATGACTGTGTGGGAAGTCATGTTGGGGCACGGGATAGCGAATGGAAAATGGGAGAACTCGTCTACGACGTTTAAGAAGTAAACGTTCTTGTTAGTTGAGGGGACTGGTCCTTTGAAATCAATCGCGAGGCGTTCAAAGGGCCTGGAAGCCTTGACCAGGTCGGCCCTGTCTGGTCTATAGAAGTACAGTTTGCACTCCGCACAGATCGGGCAGCCCCTGGTGACCGCTTTTACCTCCTCGTTGGAGAAAGGCAGGTTTCGGGCTCTAATGTAGTGGGCGAGCCGGTTGACCCCCGGGTGGCAGAGGTCATTGTGGATGACTTTTAATCGGTCAATCTGCGTGCTGTCGCATGTCCCGCGGGATAGGGCATCCGGAGGCTCGTTGAGCTTCCCGGGTCGATATTTGATATCGTAATTGTAGGTGGAGAGTTCGATCCTCCACCTCAGAATTTTATCGTTTTTTATTTTGCCCCATTGCGAGTTGTCGAACATGAAGGCAACCGATCTTTGGTCGGTGATGAGGGTGAACCTCCTACCTGCGAGGTAGTGCCTCCAGTGACGGATAGCCTCCACAATGGCTTGTGCTTCTTTCTCGACTGAAGTGTGTCGGAGTTCTAAAGCGGAGAGGGTACGGGAGAAAAATGCAACTGGTCTCCCTGCCTGATTTAACGTGGCTGCAAGAGCTACCTCTGAGGCGTCGCTCTCGACCTGGAATGGGGTGGATTCATCCACCGCCCGCATGGCCGCTTTGGCGATATCCTCCTTGATGCCGTCGAAGGCCTGGCATGCCTCGGCTGACAGGGGAAATCGTGTGGTCCTAAAGAGTGGGTGGGCTTTGTCCGCATATTGAGGGACCTACTGGGCGTTGTAGGAAAAAAATCCCAAGCACCGTTTGAGGGCCTTGGGACAATGAGGGGAAGGGAGTTCTAAGAGGGGCCGCATACGGTCCGGGTCGGGGCCCAGGACTCCGTTTTCCACGACATAGCCGAGGATGGCTAGTCTGGATGTGCGGAAAACGCATTTCTCCTTGTTGTACATGAGGTTCCGTTTCTGTGCCGTCTGGAGAAAACGGTGGAGGTTGGCTTCGTGGTCCTGCTGGTCATAGCCGCAGATGGTGACATTGTCCAAGTACGGAAACGTGGCCCGCAGCCTGTATTGGTCCACCATTCGGTCCATTGCTCGTTGGAACACCGAGACCCCATTAGTGACGCCGAAAGTGACCCGGAGGAAATGGAAGAGGCGGCCATCGGCCTCGAATGCCGTGTAGTGGCGGTCCTCCGGGCGGATTGGGAGCTGGTGGTATGCAGACATCAGATTCACCATGGAAAAGAGCCGGTACTGGGCGATCTGGTTTACCATGTCTGCAATCCTGGGGAGGGAATACGCGTCGAGGAGCGTAAATCTATTTATAGTCTGACTGTAGTCAACCACCATACGGAATTTTTCCCCGGTCTTAACGACCACCACCTGAGCTCTCCAGGGACTATTGCTGGCCTCTATAACCCCCTCGCTGAGTAGCCTTCGGACCTCTGCTCTGACAAATACCCTATCCTGCAGGCTATACCGCCTGCTACGAGTGGCTACGGGTTTACAGTCCTTAGTGAGATTGGCAAAGAGACGGGGGGGGGGAATTCGCAGCGTAGCGAGGCTGCAGATAGTGAGTGGGGGCAGGGGCCCTCCGAAGCTGAGGGTGAGGCTCTTGAGGTTGCATTGGAAATCTAGGCCTAATATGAGTGGCGCGCAGAGTTCGGGCAAAACATAGAGTTTGAATTTCGAGTAACTAGCGCCTCGGATTATGAGTGTCGCAGCGGTGCGCCCCTGGATCTGGACCGAATGGGAGCCTGAAGCGAGCGTAATAGTTTGCTGCGCGGTGAAAACGGGGAGCGAACAGCGTCTTACCAGGCCTGGATATATGAAGCTCTCTGTGCTCCCGGAGTCGAAGAGGCATGGTGTTTTGTACCCATTGATATGGACCTCTGCCATCGAGTTTCGTAGATTCTTTGGTCGTGATTGGTCCAGGGTGACCGCGCTGAGTTGCAGGTAGTCGGCGGCTCGATCAGCTGTGCTGGAGTGGCCCCGTGATGCCTGCCCTCTGAGTTCATAGTCTAATTCAAATTCCTCCGCTGAGTTGTCCGAGCGCGGAGATGCCGATCGGGCCCGTGGATCGCACATGGTGGGCGGCGAGGAAGATGGCGTCCAAGATGGCGGCCCCCATGAGTCGCACGTGGCCGGCCGCATGGTGGAGGTTTTCCAAGATGGCCGCCCCCATGGATTGCACGTGGCTGGAGGGGGTGGAGTCGGGGCATAGGCAGCAGCGTTTCGGGCCCCGCGAGTGAGGGGAGCGATTACTGCAAGTCGCTGGGGAGTTGGAAGCTGGGGCCCTTTTTGCGAGGCACACTCTTGCGTAATGCCCTTTTCGCCCGCAGGTCGCTTTGCGGGCCGGGCAGTGCTGCCGCGGGTGCTGATTCTGGCCGCAGAAATGGCAGGCTGGAGCAGCATGGTGGCTGGCTGGGGCAGCGTGGTGGCTGGCTGGGGCAGCATGGTGGCTGGCTGGGGCAGCATGGTGGCTGGCTGGGGCAGCATGGTGGCTGGCTGGGGCAGCATGGTGGCTGGCTGGGGCAGCATGGTGGCTGGCTGGGGCAGCATGGTGGCTGGCTGGGGCAGCATGGTGGCTGGCTGGGGCAGCATGGTGGCTGGCTGGGGCAGCATGGTGGCTGGCTGGGGCAGCATGGTGGCTGGCTGGGGCAGCATGGTGGCAGGGGTGGGGCAGCATGGTGGCAGGGGTGGGGCAGCATGGTGGCTGGCTGGGGCAGCATGGTGGCTGGCTGGGGCAGCATGGTGGCTGGCTGGGGCAGCATGGTGGCTGGCTGGGGCAGCATGGTGGCTGGCTGGGGCAGCATGGTGGCTGGCTGGAGCAGCATGGTGGCTGGCTGGAGCAGCATGGTGGCTGGCTGGAGCAGCATGGTGGCTGGCTGGAGCAGCATGGTGGCTGGCTGGAGCAGCATGGTGGCTGGCTGGAGCAGCATGGTGGCTGGCTGGAGCAGCATGGTGGCTGGCTGGAGCAGCATGGTGGCTGGCTGGAGCAGCATGGTGGCTGGCTGGAGCAGCATGGTGGCTGGCTGGAGCAGCATGGTGGCTGGCTGGGGCAGCATGGTGGCTGGCTGGGGCAGCATGGTGGCTGGCTGGAGCAGCATGGTGGCTGGCTGGGGCAGCATGGTGGCAGGCTGGAGCAGCATGGTGGCTGGCTGGAGCAGCATGGTGGCTGGCTGGGGCAGCATGGTGGCTGGCTGGGGCAGCATGGTGGCTGGCTGGGGCAGCATGGTGGCTGGCTGGGGCAGCATGGTGGCTGGCTGGGGCAGCATGGTGGCTGGCTGGGGCAGCATGGTGGCTGGCTGGGGCAGCATGGTGGCTGGCTGGGGCAGCATGGCTGGGCGGCCGCGTAGCACAGGCCTGGGGGAGTCGCTGGTCGGGGGCCCATGATTGGGTCGCGGGGTCCGCGGGGAACGAGTTAAGGCTGCGGAAGGAGACCTCCATCGTGGTCGCAGCTTCCACAGTCGTTTCTAAGTCCTGGGCCCCCTTTTCCAGCAGTCGTTGGCGCACATAGTTAGACCCGAGGCCCGCTACAAAAACATCGCGTACCGCCAATTCCCTGTGTTCAGCCGCGGTAACCGCTTGGTAATTACAGTCATTGGACAAATTATTAAGTTCTCTCAGGAATTCGGCGAGTGATTCCGTAGGCTGCTGACGGCGAGTCGGGAAAACATGGCGAGCGTAAACTTCATTAATGGGCCATACATTTTTTCGAGAACTACTAGCGCCGCAGTATATGAACTGGCCGAGTTTAGTTGCGTAGAGATTCTGTGGCTCACCCTCGCATGCAGTAGACTTAGCTTCTGATCCTCTGTAGTTTCGACTGTGCTCGCTTCGGCCAGGTAGGCCTTGAAGCACCGGATCCAGTGGGAGACGATTTCTTTAGCCTCTGCATCCTGCGGGTTGAGTTCCAGGCATCCAGGCTTGAGGGCCGATTCCATAATCGATCTTTACTGTCTTATGTTGATTAAATTGATGGAACCATCAATTCACCAGACACGTGTTTCCGATGTGAATCTAGGCTTTAATCGACTTACTTCAGAGCCAGCGTGTTACCTGTCGATGAACTCGTAGTGACCCAGGCTGACTCTGGACACGGGTATTTATACAGCGGCATTAGGGGGAGGAGTCATGGGCAGAGCCAAGGGTGGAGCCCAGTACAAGTTCCTGAGTGCTCCCAGCGCTACTCCCCCTAGTGGTAGGATAGTGCTACTGCGCTTACAAAGACAGTGTGAATTAACATATATATTACATTCACCACAATGTGGGAGATACCTGAAGTTCAGCCTACACCACTCCTGCTCCAGGTATGCCTTGGACAACACCACAATCAGACGACGGCAGCGACTAATGTTCATTATCAGCTCTGCAGACGGCTCTACATCAAAAGAGAAATAGTAGTCAGTGGTAAATTAGTGAAGAAGCTTGAAGTACTGTTATATTACAGTTGCAGGTTACAGCAGAACACTTTACAACAAGAATATTTTATTCAAATATGTTTCTGAAGTATTTGTGTTGATTCAGATGAGTACTAGTCCTGCATTGTGGATTCTATTATTCTTTACTGAACCCTCCAAGCATCAATTGAGCTTTGGGTTTAAAAACGTAAGAGGTTGTAAAGGAAACAAAAGCCTGATGAAGTTAGCAGCTCCAGTACAGCTCAGATGGTAAAGGCCATGCTGAACATGCAGTCTCTGGTACGAATATCCCTGTGATTGGAACATGGGAACTCAGCCAAGGCCTCTGCTCTTGATCATTATCCAATGACTCCTGCTGGAACATGATGAGGACAGATTGGCCCCAACTGTAAGTTCCCCAGCATCAAGCTGCCCACTGATGCTCACTATCCAGAAACATCTAAAATGGGCACTTGGTGAGGTATCCACAGGACCAAATGGAATTTGATTCCAGAATGCCAGTGGCAACATTGCCCGGGGGGGCCATGTAATCCATGATTAATTGAAGTGTCAGGGAGTGCTAGTGCTCTGGGGTCGATAGCTTATATCTCCTGATTAGAAGAAAAGGAGAGGCACCTGATCCCGGCAGGATGTCACGGTCATCCAGGTGTAGCTTGTATCCGTATCTGTTCTCCAGATGCGGCTTCAGGATGAAGTTGACAAATTTGCGGTCGTCGTCAGCAGACACATAGGAAACGTAAGCATCATACAACTTCCCATCTGGGAAGAGAAAATCATAAGGAGAAATTAACATTCCTGCACTTTCCATAAAGCACCATTATAAAACAGAAAGCTTTGAATCATTTTCACAGGTGTCATCTGCCAGTTTCCTTAACATATGTATACTTATTACTAAATAAGTGTTGAACCCAACACTTATTACTGAATAAGTATTGCATGGTGGATAGCACTGTCAACGACCACTTCCTTCACTTTGTTGATGATGGAGAGTAGACCAATGGGGCGATAATTGGATGGGTTGGATTTGTGCTACTTTTTGTGGATATTACCACTACACCATTATTTCCCCACCTGCCATCAGATTCACTCATATTATGAAGATGTACCCATGAAGAACACTTATTTTTATTTACTTTATGTTTGATTTAGGTTTTGAGCAACTGTCCTCAATGTGTGAAAAAATTTATAGAAGGCTGGAGGGCTTCGACTTTTAATGCATCATGAATCAATGTACACAGAGTCATGATAGGAATAAAGTTACAAGCCTGAGTACACATTTCCAGCTACTCTGTAGGTTATTGTACAACTGGGTGCAGTATTGAAATACATAGACCAAGAAGGTCCCAGATTCAGTCTCTGATTATGCTGCAGTCACTGATTTTAAACAGGGCACTATATAATTGTCTTCACTGGCCTAGGCTGGGGAAAGGAAAATTATCCAGAGATCCTGATCACAACAGGCAGCACGGTAGCACAGTGGTTATCACTGTGGCTTCACAGCGTCAGTGTTCCAGGTTCGATTCCCTGCTGGGTCACTGTCTGTGCGGAATCTGGATGTTCTCCCCGTGTCTGCGTGGGTTTCCTCTGGGTGCTCCGGTTTCCTCCCACAGTCCAAAGACATGCAGGTTAGGTGGATTGGCCATGATAAATTCCCTTAGTGACCAAAAAAAGGTTAGGAGGGGTTATTGGGTTATGGGAATAGGGTGCAAGTGAGGGCTTAAGTGGGTTGGTGCAGACTCGAAGGGCCGAATAGCCTCCTTCTGCACTGTATGTTCTATGTTTTATGTACAACAGTAAAGTCCCACCATTCGTGAGGGATTATGTTCCCGCAAAACCTTGCAAATGGCAAAATTGTGAACGGTGAACATGCTTTTCAATGAGAGTCAATTAGATAGGTTCCAGCAATGTGAGGGCCGTGGTGCAGTACCTGTATACAACAGATAGGGGAAGCCTGAGCAATGAAAGCCAAGCACTTAAAATTTTAAGAGACAGTCCAAGGAAAAAAATGTCTCATCTCAAAAGTGGCAGACAAAATTGATGATCATTTCAAAATTGAACCAAGCCGTTACTGCAGTTCTGGACAGAGAGATTCAGACATTTCTAGTTTAATGTCTCCATTCAAGCTGGACTTCAGCTGCAACGATTCCAGGTACCGCTTCTCACCCTTGTGGGAAAGGTGGTTAAAGAATATATAATTAAATGTCCATGGCTAGGACTAATGGAAGGAAATCAACTTCCAGGGACTTCAATGCCATCTCCCCATTAAAATGTGCTATGGTCTCTGCTCCATTATGGCTGCCATCTCCTCAGAGAAAAAGGAAATAGGGAAAGCAAACGCAGATAAGCAAACACTGCACACGTGATGGCGATGCGATGTACAAAGTCCAGTTATGTGAAAAAGGAAGTCACAAAAGATAGGACATTATTCAATGACTGCTGCTGTTATGTGCACGTGGGAGCTTGATGGGATTTAATTGTTATGGTATCAAAAAATGTTCTGTTGGCACTTGGGTGTCTTAATGGCACACACAATGAACAGCCATTTAGATGAAGAAACAGAACGGGCTAAATCTGATGCTAACATTCTCCAGCATGAGCTAGAGCTTGCAGAAGAGGAATAGAGATTGGCCAGCTGCGAAGAGACTGAGGGGATAACTCGTGATAAAAATAGTAAAATACTAGAAGTGTTCAGCGCGCCAGGCAGCACCACTGGAGAAAAACAATTGGTGACATTTTATCGGAACCAATCAGCTGCTTTAATGAAAGGCTATCTACCTGAAACATTGAACAAAATTTCCCAGTCTCGCCTATCGCGGGACTTGTTGAGCGAGAACGGAATATTTGGTGTCCCAGCCAAAACTCCATTCACTTTCAGTGGCACCGGAAAATCTCAGCTGCAAACGAGACATTACCTGACCTCCTGAGCATTTCCAGCAATCTTTTGTTAATACTTCAGATTTCCAATATTCTGCTTTAGCATGAGTTTAATGTTTTCTTTATATTATTTAGCCAGAGACTCAAAGAGGCCCTGCTGATAGATTTAGGGGTAGCTATTCCTGAGCTTTCGGCCGTCAAAATCAACAACCTGAAGGGAAAAAAAACACCTACCATTGACTTCAAATTCTCCGTATTTGTTTCTGTACCAGAGCTGTAGATCAAGTCGGCACTTCACATACAGTAATCCAGCCAAGAGCAAAGCAAAGAGAACCAGGACAGCACCGAGTACTGCCGGCATATGGCTGGCATCGTCTACAACCAGGAAAAACACAGTCAATAACAAGTCATAGTCTGGCATAGACTAACTACAACAAGCAAAGTAAATAAAGTGGGCTATCTGGGGCCCTCATTTCTCAGCCTACCCAAAATGAAATACTTTACTGCTCCCCGAGTACTGATGTCTCAAAAGCTCTGTATTTTTTTTTTAAATGTCTTACAGTTGTGAATGTTAATTGATTAAGGTGTGGGATGGAAGTACTGGTGATCAGGTTACTTTCCATACCAAGCACCCTGAGCATCAAACACTCCCAAGTCTTTTAAAGCACAGTTAAGGTCTTCCATTCTGCCCTAAAAATATTCCTAAAACAGGTAAACCACGAGGATTCACATCTCTCTGGAAGAACAATCTTAGTCCTTAATGCTGACACTAGTCAGAGTCTGGTAGCATTTGACTCACTTTCCCTTTGTAATGCGAAGGTTGCCGATTCCTTTCTTATGAGACAGGAGAAGATTCCATAGTCACCCGCATCTGCCACGCTGACGTTCAGAAGACTGGAGAGAAACTTCTCCGAAGCATTATTATTAAACCTGATGAACAAGGATACGAAAAGGATTTCATGACATTATCTAACAAACAATGTCCAATATCAGTCTTGCCTCGGGTCTCCTCAGCTGCATTTGTCCTATTTTAACAAGAGTAATATCTCTTCTGGGGTTAATACATTAAGCCTGCCATCCTTCCATGTTCCCACATCATCCAGATTTTAAATTACTTCATTTTGCACTAGCCTTGGCTCACAGGTGGAATGCTCACTTCCTGAGTTGGAAGGCTTTGGGTTCATGCCCCATTCCAGGACTTGACCATACACTCCAGCACGATACCCAGCGAGTATTGCATTGGGGGGGGGGGGGTGCTGAATTTAATTGCGACATTAAACCAGGGCATTGTTTACCCTTTCATATGATAGAATCATAGAATACTTCAGCACAGAAAGAGGACATTTGAGCCATAGAGTTGGCACAAAACAAGTGGATATAAAAATTTATAGTGCAGTTTTTGAAGAGCAGGAAAATTCTGGTGCCCTATTTAATACTTATTCCTCAGTCCCACCAGAAAAACATATAATCTGACCATTTATTTCATTTTGTCTATGGGACCTTTCGGTGTGCAAATTGGTTGTTGTGTCTAGCTTTCCAATAACTTCACTTTAATTCAATGGTGGTGAAGCACTAAGGGAAAGTGCCCGATTTCTCTCTGATCTGAGCTTCAAAATCCATCATCAAGGCCACTCACTTCCACGTTTGCAATGCTGCTAAACTCTGCCCATCTCACTCCACCCTGCTGAACCCTAATCCACACTCTGCCTCTAACTCATCCCCACCACACTAGAACCCTCACTCACATCTTATCATCTCTTGGCAACTGATAAGGGAAATGGTCTTAAAATCTCTTTACTTGAAAGTTGATTCCCATTGCCAAGACACATAATTTATGTTTGGCGTGATTCTGAGTAACCTCTTCGTGCAGATCCACAACAGAAACCAACGGCAGGTTTTAAACCAGGGAAACCTCCAGATAACAGAGCTTCGGGATTAATTGCTTCCCATTTAAAGCTGTTAACATTTCCCGCCCAGCACAGTGATTCATCGAGGAAGGCTGGTACTTGGGATAGTGAATATAGTTTCAGGTAGGGTAGATTGCCATCAGGAAAAAATGTATCTGGCCATTTAGATCAGTTTTGTCAGGTTACAATTCAATAGGCATTGGGGGGAATGGCAACCCCATTACTTCCTCCTCTTTGGGTGTTAGTGTAGAGTCAACAGTTGGACAATTGAGGGAACATCATGGACGGAATTCTCTGCAAGGCCCGACGCCGTCCTGAAAGCCGGAGAGGTTCACGAGGGGGGCTAGGAGGGCTGTGCCATAAATCTCGGCCGCCAGGCCATGTCGATGGCGTCAAGGCCCGGCGAACCAAGAATGATGCGGCTGGTGCGCCTAATGACGTCAGCCGCACATGCGCAGGTTGGCCAGAGCCAACCCGCGGATGTGTGGTTGCCGTCTTCCCCTCCGCTGCCCCGCAAGACATGGGGGCTTGATCTTGCGGGGCGGCGGAGGGGAAAGAGTGCGTCCCTTTGAGACGTCGGCCCGACGATCGGTGGGCACCGATTGCAGGCCAGTCCCCTCCTAAGCACGGTCGTGGTACTCACTCCCCTCTCCGCCCTCCACAAGCCACAAACCAGGTATTGGCGCCATGTTCACGCCGGCAGCGACCAGGTATGGTTGCCGCCGCCGTGAACCGGTCGGGAACGGCAGGCCGCTCGACCCATCCGGGTTGGAGAATCACGGGCCACCGTGAAAAACGGCGGCCCGCGATTCTCCGAGCGGCGAGTCCTAAAACGCGACAAGCCATTTTGGGGGGGTGGGAGAATCGCGGGGGGTGCCAGTGCGGCCCTCCCGCGATTCTCCCACCCGGCATGGGAGCGGAGAATCGCGCCCCACAGCTTTGTCCAGTGCTGTTCTCACCATATGTCCTAAAGCACCTTTTAGAGCTGGGGTAATGTATAATAATCAGAAATAATAATAAGAATAACCTTTTATTGTCACAAGTATGAAGTTATGTGAAAAGGCCCTAGTCGCCACCTTCCGGCACCTGTTCAGGTAAGCTGGTACGGGAATTGAACCTGGGCTGCTGGCCTTGTTCTGCATAACAAACCAGTGGCCTAGCCCACCCAGCTAAACCAGCCCTGGAATAGGAACTGAAATGGGAACTGGGGCTGATTGTTCCCCACTTGCCCTTTGTAGCAGACTAATTACTGTTCTGGCTGAGATCAGTTAACTTGTTACAGGCCAGAGGTTGAATCTAACCCATGAACCTCAGCACCTCATTGGGTATTCATTCATTTATCAGGAAGCTCAATTCAGATTCCTTTTTAACGATGTGAATTGCAGCATAACGCTCATATCTGGGAAATACCATAGACAGACCACAGCCAGAGATCATCTTTTGAAATCAAGTGGAATTGTAATATTAAAACATTGGGGAATCGGAAGCTGATGATTGAATTATTCAGAATTACAGTTTAATGCATAAAAAGGGAAATTTTGTCGGGGTGTGGCGAAGCTGGGGGTGGGTGGGGGATAGAGGAGAAATGGGTGCAGGATAGGTAGTTGATCACCAAAATATTCCATAACTATATTCAAAAGCTAGACAATTTAAAAAGATCAGTTTACATTATTTTTTTGTTGAAAAGTCAACAGCTTGCCACCAGATCAGGCTCTCATCTCCAGTCCTCATCATGATACAATTGACAGTCAGCATTTTGGAACAATGGCAAATAATGCAATGGCAAATGCAGTTTATTCTGTTCTTTGATCTAAAGATGAACTGGCCAAATCTAAGAATGTTAAACAGGCATTTCTGGGGATATAAAATGTAGCAGGCCCTACTAGACCTTCCTTCCCCTTTAGAGCAATATTGTTGAGTGGTAAATAAGAAATAAGTAACTGACACTATTTTGGGTGCATGATTTCAATTCTCATATTCGTGACACATGCATATGCACCCCAGGTTTTTTGCATGTCTATTGTTAAAATGGTTCCTAGATGCCTTTGCAGCCCTTTTAGATCAGCATTTCACTGTCTCGGCCAGTGCTCACTGCACAAAGTCTTCAACTGTACACAAGTTAGCATCATTCTCATTACGTGCAGTCCCCCCCCAACTAAAGATTGTCTCTCCTGACTAAATAGGATAGAAATGCCTACGGTAACATGCCAACCTGAATTGGAAATGCTTCTGATGTGTTCCTGCTGCTCCTCCACAAACTCCAAATCTGTACATTGCTTAAAAAAATATAATATTCTGCAGATCAGTGAATGCACTATGATATTTTAGAGGGGTGTCTGGGTGAAGTCACAAATGACTGAAGATCCTAGCAAGACTGGGGACACAGAGATCATGCTGACTCGAACAGGAGGTCTTTTCAAATGTTTTTGAACTTTACTTTTGATCTGGAAGCAGGCCAAATGACAGCCTGGCTGGCAGGTGGGGTGGTTGGGTAGTTCAGTGGTAGGAGGCAGTAGCCAAGATCTCTTGGGGCAGTCCAACTTTGGCAGGGGGTTGGGGGACATGGTGGAAGAGATCAGAAATTAGGGCAAAGGCAGGCTGGCAGCTTCCTTGAAGGGGTGAGGAAGCATTTTTGGTCCTCCTTGACCAGAAGAACTGATGTAAGGGGAACTTATCTTGAGTAATTGTCAATTGTTGAATTTTCTGAAAAGAACGAGGGATCAGACTGCTGCTAAATGTTGCTATGTGTGTTTTACACTTAATTGCTCTGTTTTATAGTCTTTGCTCTCGAGTTGCCAGGTATCTTTATGATACCACCACGAGGTTCAAGTTCAAGTGCTGATCAATAACTCAATACACCAGTTAGTAAGGTTCAAATCAAAACACATTTATTATATACACAGTCAATCGCTACTCATGCATAAAATACTACTCACTAGACTATCACTAACACTAATAGGCCAATACTTAGCTTTGGAAACTGGCCCACCAGGTATGGGGAACAAATGTCCTTTCATTCGCTTCTGAGTCTGCAGGCTTCCAGCTGGTATGGACTAAGGGTTAGGAGCGCCTATCTCATAGTGTGCGTCGACTGGACACTTACTTGTTTGGTGCAGCTGCTAGGCAAGTCTCTCCGAGTTGAGAGTCACGGTCAAGAGTTCTTTGAGAGCTGCCAAGAAGCTGTTAGGCCGGTCTCTCCTCGCTGAGAGCCAAGTGCCAAGAAGATCGAACTGAACTTGGGGACTCTATTTTATAGTCCCCAGGGGTTTTGTGCCCTTGTGGGCGGACCCTGTACCTGGTTCCAATTGATTGGACTAAGTTCTGATCATTTGAATTGATTTCTCCAATACTGGAGCTGTTCCCTGATCGCTGGGCGGTTCCTATGTGTCCGTTCACCTTCCTTTGTCTTGGCTCCTGCTGGCGCCGAGGAGTCTGGTTTGGTCTTGATTACTTCAATGTATCTAATGGTTCCTGGGGATTGCTCATTAATATGTAGATGGTTGTTAGTTTCAGTGCTGTCTGGTTTCTGCAAGTTCTAATATAGAGAAGATTTTGCACCTGCTTGTATTCCTGCGTTTGGCAATTTCTTCCTGCATTCTTAGCGGATCTCCATTTTAAAGTCGGGAAGTGGCTACACGACGATGCAACTTTGTTCTTACAATGAGTTGCTTGGATCTTGGAAGCAGATTCAATGTCAATCTGACAATGACATTCAAAAGATAACTGGGCAAGTACTTGAAGGGAACACATATTGGGGCTGTGGGGAAAAAGCAGGGACTTATCATAGAATTTAGAGTGCAGAAGGAAGCCATTCGGCCCATCAAGTCTGCACCGGCCCTTGGAAAGAGCACCATACCAAAACCCATATCTCCACCCTATCCCCACACGTCCACCCTATCCCCACACGTCCACCCTGTCCTGTAGCCCCATCTAACCTTTCTTTTGACACTAAGGATTATTTAGCATAGCCAATCCACCTAACCTGCACATCTTTGGACTGTGGGAGGAAACGGGAGCACCCGGAGGAAACCCACATGCAGACACGGGGAGAACATGCAGATTCTGCACAGTCAGTGACCCAGCGGGGAATCTAACCTGGGACCCTGGCACTGTGAAGCAATTGTGCTAACCACTGTGCTACCATGCTGCCAATTAATTGGGATTAATTAAATGTCTACAAAATGGTTGGCACATGCATGATGGACAGAATGATCGCCTTCTGTGCGGTAATATATTATGATTTTCCAATCAATTTTCCCTGTCACCTTCGCCTGTAGTTGCTGATCTTAGGGCACAAATTTACCGGTGTGCCTCACTTATGTAGCAGCCTTCAATTGTTGAGAGCCTATTTGATGGTGGAGTTGGGGGGAAGGGGGAGATAAAGTGCAGCAGAGTTTGATCCTAGCAAAGGAATTTTGAGATGGATAGTTTTTTAAAAAATACTATTTTATCAAGGTATTTGAAATTTTTTATACAGTAACATAAACAATGACGTCACCATGGTAAGATAAACATTTCCCTCCCAGGCCTCCGGGAGAACCCTAACATTGACTCTCTTAAGGCAAACTTTATTTTCTCGAGACTGAGAAACCCAGCCATGTCACTGACCCATGTCTCTACACTTGGGGACTTCGAGTCCCTCCACATTAATAAAATCCGTCTCCAGGCTACCAGGGAGGCAAAGGCCAAAACGTCGGCCTCTTTTGCCCCCTGAACCTTCCGACACTCCAAAAATCGCTACCTCCGGACCCGGCACCACCCGTGGACCGTGGACATTGCCTTTTCAAAATCCTGCCAAAACCCTCTAAGCTTTGGGCATGCCCAAAACATGTGGTCGTGATTTGCTAGGCTTCCCGCACACCTCACACACCTATCCTCAACACCGAAGAACTTACTCATCCTAGCCGCTGTCATGTCTGCCCGGTGGACTACCTTAAATTGTATCAAGCTACGGCTGGCGCATGATGAGCAGGTATTAACCCTGCTTAGGGCATCCACCTATAGCCTCGCCTCTTATCTCTACTCCTAGCTCGTCCTCCCACTTGCCCTTAAGCTCCTCCACCAGGGTTCCCTCCGCCTCCGAAAGCTACTGGTAAATATCCGGTACCTTCTCCTCTCCCACCCAGGTACTGGAAACTGCTCTATCCTGTATCCCCCGTAACGCCAGCAGTAAAAGGCCGGCACCTGTTTTCTCAGGAA
Source organism: Scyliorhinus canicula (assembly GCF_902713615.1). NCBI lineage: Eukaryota > Metazoa > Chordata > Chondrichthyes > Carcharhiniformes > Scyliorhinidae > Scyliorhinus > Scyliorhinus canicula. Next base: position 128,915,315 of record NC_052154.1, on the reverse strand, counting down.
GTCTCGTAACTGCAAATACCTAAAATCATTCCCTGCTGGCAATGTAAATATATCCTCCAAAGCTTTCAAGCTGGGAAAGCACCCATCTATAAATAGATCCCCCATCCTTCCAATTCCTGCCCTCTGCCAACTCCGGAAACCGCCATCTAGCCTACCCGGTACAAACCTATGGTTATTATAAATCGCGGTCCAAATTGATGCTCCTCCCACTCTCTTATATCTTCTCGATTGCCCTCAGAGCCGCCACTACAACTGAACTTGTGGAGTATCGGGCCGGCGAGAACAGCAGAGGTGCCATTACCAATGCTCCCAGACTGGTGTCTTTACATGACGCTGCCTCCATCCGCTCCCATGCCGACCCCTCCCCCACTACCCATTTCCTGATCATGGCTATATTAGCCGCCCAGTAGTAATTGCAGAAGTTCGGCAGTGCCAACCCACCCTCCCCCTGACTACGCTCCAGCAACACTTTCTTCACTCGCGGGGTTTTACCCGCCCACACAAAGCCCAAAATAATCTTATTCACCCGCTTGAAAAAGGCCTCAGGGATGAAGATGGGGAGGCACTGAAAGAAACAGAAATCTGGGGAGGACCGTCATTTTCACGCTCCCCGCCCGAGATTTGAGATGGATAGTTAAGCATGGATAGATAGACGGCCCCAGGCAACAGTTCCATGTCCCACAGCAGGAAATGGGAATTATAAGTTCACACAACATATTACCTGGTCTCCTCACTGCATGTGTATTTGCTACCGTTGGTGATCACATGTCCATCCTTACTCCACTCGATGCTTGGGTCACACCAGTTGAACTTCTGATCATAGAACAGCTTCACCGTGCAATTCAACACAAGCCAGGAGCCAACATTAAGTGTATAAGTCTGATTTCCAGGAGGAGACAGGAACTTAGGCGGAATATTACAGCGACTGCCTAAACAAAAACAAAGACACATTACTACAGAACATTTAGCCATAAAACACCCGTTACTCCGCCACAGCAAGTCCTCAATTAAAGTGTACTTCCAGTCCTAGGGAGCCACTGCTTAAAAATAAGGGGACGCACATTCAGGCCAGAGATGAGGAGAATTATTTTCTTGGTGGGTTATGAGTCTTGGTTTTTGATAAGCAAGGGGGTGAAAGGTTATAGGAGGTAGGCAGGTCTGTGGAGTTGAAGTTACAATCAGATCAGCTATGATCTCATTAAATGGCGGAGCAGGCTCGAAGGGCCAAGTGGCCTACTCCTGCTCTTAATTCGTATGTTCATATCGTGATCAATGTAGAAATTATCGTCAGGGTCCTTCTTGTTTATTCCCTTATTTCCATATTTTTTATTTTTACATCATTATTTTTTAAAATATATTCTTATTCCAAGCTTTATTTCAAAGTTCTACCGACCCCCGCAGAGTGAACTTGATCTTCTCTAGCCACAGGTTGAGGACAGGGTCTCCGGTAACAATTTTCGGAAATTGCTAAATGTGATTCAGGTTTTTCAGAAGGTAGCACTGGATGGACTGGTGACGTCCTTGAATGTGGAGAAAGCCTTTGATCTGGGTGAATAGAATCATCTGGTATATATGCTGCAGTGATTTGGACTGGGTGAGGACTAAATCAACTGGAAATCATGGTTTAACTGGGAGATCCACTTCAAGATAGGTGACCCTAAACTCTACAAGAAATCTAGCTATGACTTCCGCAATGCCATCAGGGACACCAAGAGACAATGCCAGGCTAAACTAGAGTCACAGACCAATGACACGGACTCTCATCGGTTGTGGCAAGGCTTAAACAATATAACGGGCTGCAAAGCAAAGCTGAGTAGAATCTCTGGCAATAGCGCACCCCCTCCCGAAGAACTCAATGCATTCTATGCTCGTTTCGAGCAGGAAGCTAACAATCCTTTGTCAACTGCCCCAACAGCTTTGGACATACCCATACCTACTGTTACAGCCTCAGATGTCAGATTGGCCTTCTTGAAAATGAACCCATGGAAAGCAACGGATTCTGACGGAGTCCCTGGTCATGGACTCGGATCCTGAGCAAACTAATTGCCGGGTATGTTCACAGACATCTTCAACCTCTCCCTACTCCGTTCCGAGGTTCCCACCTGCTTCAAGAAGACCACCATTATACAGAGAAGAACTAGACAACGTGCCTCAACAACTATTGTCTGGTGGCCTTGACGTCGATCATTAGTGCTTTGAGGTTGGTCATGAAGACACGAAACTCCATACTCCCAGAATGCCTTGAACCACTGCAATTTGCATAACTCCACAACTGGTCCACAGCAGATGCATCTCCCTGTCCCTACATTCATGCCTGGAGCATCTTGACAACAGGGACTCCTACATCAGACTCCTCTTCATTGATTACAACTCCAGGTTCAACACCATAATCACAGCCAAGCTCATATCTAAACTCCAAAACTTAGGACCTGACTCCTCCCTCTGCAAATATTTCCTCGACTTCCTGACCCACAGACCACAATCAGTAAGGATAAACAACAACACCTCCTCCACGATAGTCCTCAATATTGGGGCCCCGCGAGGTTGCACACTTAGCCCCCTACTATGCTCCTTATACACACACGACTGTGTGGCAATATTTGGCTCCAAATCCATCCACATGTTGCTGATGACGTAACCATAGTGGGTCAGATCTCAAACAACGATGAGTCACAGTACAGGAGGAACATAGAGAATGTAGTGGCATGGTGCAATGACAACAACCTTTCTCTCAATGTCAGCAAAACTAAAGAGCTGGTCATCGACTTCAGGAAGCGAAGTGTCGTACACACCCCAGTTTGCATCAAATGGTGCCGAGGTTGGAGATAGTTGACAGCTTCAAATTCCTGGGTGTGCACATAACCAACAATCTGTCCTGGTCCACTCACGTTGATGCTATGACCAAGAAAGCATAACAGTGCCTAAACTTCCTCAGTAAACTAGGAAATTCAGCATGTCCACATTAACTGTTTCTTTAAACTTAGAGTGCCCAATTATTTTATTTTCCAATTAAGGGGCAATTTAGCGTGGCCAATCTTTCTACCATGCACATCTTTGGGTTGTGGAGGTGAAACCCACGCAGACACGGGGACAACTCCATACGGACATTGACCCAGGGCCGGGATTTGAAGACGGATCCTCAACGCCACAGTTCCTGTGGGGAGGCCATGAGGTTGCCATGTGTCGTCCCCCACATTGACTCTTAACAATTTTTGCAGATGCACAATAGAAAGCATCCTCCCTGGCTGCATTACAGCTTGGTATGGCAACTGCTCGGCCCAAGGCCGTAAGAAACAGAGAGACGCGAAGACAGCCCAGTCCATCACACAAACCCGCCTCCCATCCATCGGTCTACACCTCCCGCTGCTTTGGGAAAGCGGGCAGCATAATCAAAGACCCCTCCCACCCCGGTTATTCACTCTTCCAACTTCTTCCATTGGGCAAGAGATACAAAAATCTGAGAACACGCACAAAAAGATTCAAAAACAGCTTCTTCCCCGCTGTTACTAGACGTCCCTCTTATGATCTCTCTACACATTTTCTCTACTGTTGTAACACTACACTCTGTATGCTTCACCCGATGCCTATGTCTATACATTGTGTATTTATCATATGTTCTATGTTTTCTTCATGCATGGAGTGATCTGTACGCCGAACAATACTTTTGACTGTACCTCGGTGCATGTGGCAATAAATCTAAATTTAATCTAAATCTAAATTCTATGTTAAATTAATTCCGATGTTGAATCATAGGCCTGTGGTGGCGGTGCTCACAATAATTTTGAAGTCTGGGCTTCAGAGAGGGTCTGGGTAGGGCTGCCACCTATCCCCCTTGTTCTTTGTGTTGACCATAGAACCTTTGGCGGAGGCTAACAGGCAGGACCCCCTGAAATCGGGACTGGTGTGGAGAGAAGCAGCACAAGGTTATGCTTTATCTGAACGATGTGCTGCTGCTTATGTCGCCAAATGTTACGGTTCCTGCTATCATTGGCGTGGTAGATAGATTTTGTGCTTTTTCCGGTTATAAGATCAATTACAATTACAAGGCCAGAGGATATGCCGGTGGGAGAGCTGAGGGGCAGACCTTGTCCCCTCCCCGTCTTTCCCCTTAGGTGGTCCCTATTGGAGTTTAAGCAGCCGGGTGAGTCCCCTTCTTTGAGCAGTTTATATGGGGCCAATTTCCCTCAGTCGATTGCTACTATTAGGTAAGACTTGGCTTGTTTGTCATCCCTGCTGATTTCATGGCTGGGCAGGATTACCTTGGTTAAAATGAACGTGTTGCCCAGATTGTTATATCCCCTGCAAATGTTGCCAATTTTGTTGTCAGCTAAAGGAGATCAATGAATGATCAGTTTGTTTGTCTGGAACTATAAGAAGCCTCGCCTAAAGTTTGCCAAGCTCCAGCTCCCAGGTGATAAGGGTGGTCTGGGTGTCCCTAACATTAGGGTGTAACACGTTCCTTCTCACCTTAGGTTCATTAGGGACTGGGTTTGGAAAGACTCCATTTGGCTTAATATTGAGGTAGTCAGGAAGTAGTTTCCCTGCCACATCCAGCAGTGAATGGTGGTGGACAATTAAACAACTCACTGGAGGAGGCTCCACAAATATCCCCATCCTCAAATAATGGAAGAGCCCTGCACATTTGTGCAAAAGGCAAGGCTGAAGCATTCAGCCAGAAGTACCGAGTGGATGATCCACCCACGGTCTCCTCCAGAGGTCCTCAGTATCACAGATGCCAATTCAGCCAAAATGATTCACTCCACGTGATATCAAGAAATGGCTGAAGGCACTGGATACTGCAAAGGCTATGGACCCTGATAACATTCCAGCAATAGTACTGAAGACTTGTTCTCCAGAACTTGCTGCATCCCAGCCAAGCTGTTCCAGTACAGCTCCAACACTGGCATCTACCCGGCAATGTGGAAAATTGCCCAGATGTGGCCTGTACACAAAAAACAGGACAATTTCAACTCAACCAATTACCTCCCTATCAGCCTACTCTCCATCATCAGCAAAGTGATGGAAGGAGTCATCAACAATGCGATTAAGTGGCACTTACTCAGCAATAACCTACTCACGGAGCTTGGGTTCCGTTAGAGTCACTCAGCTCCTGACCTCATTACTGCCTTCGTTCAAACATGGGCAAAAGAGCTAGATGTCAGAGGTGAGGTGAGAGTGACTGTCCTTGACATCAAGGCAGCATTTGACCAAGTATGGCATCAAGGAGCCCTAGCTAAACTGGGGTCAATGGGAATCAGAGGCAAAACTCTCCGCTGGCTGGAGTCATACCTGGCACAAAGGAAGATGATTGTGGTGGTTGGAGATGAATCATCTCAGTTCCAGGACATCACTGCAGGAGTTCCTCGGGGTAGTGTCCTGGGCCCAACCATCTTCAGCTACTTTATCAATCATCTCTCTTCCATCATAAGGTCTGAAGTAGGGATGTTCACAGGTGACTGCACAATGTTCAGCACCATTTGTGGCTCCATAGATAATGAAGCAGTCCATGTCCAAATGCAGCAAGACTTGAACAATATCCAGGCTTGGGCTAACAAGTGGCAAGTCACATTCACGCCACACAAGTGCCAGGCAATGACCATCTCCTACAGGGAGAATCTAACCATCACCTCTTGCCATTCAATGGCATTACCATTGCTGAATCCCTGACAATCAAAATCCTGGGGTTACCATTGACTAGAAACTTAACTACAGAACTGGACTAGCCATATTAATACTGTGGCTACCAGAGCAGGTCAAAGGCTAGGAATCCTATGGTGAGTAACTCACCTCCTGCCTCCGTCCGCCTCCCCCCGCCCCCCCCCCCCCCCTCCCTTCCAAAGCCTGTCCACCTACAGACACACGTCAGGAGTGTAATGGAATACTTACCACTTGCCTGGATGAGTGCAGCTCCACAACACTTAAGAAGCTCGACATCATCCAGGACAAAGCAATCCGCTTGATTACTACCCCTTGCAAAATATTCAATCCCTCCATCACTAAGAAACAGTGGCAGCGTGTGGACCGTCTACAAGATGCACTGCAGTAACTCGCCAATGTTCCTTACGCAGCACCTTCTAAACCATGACCACTACCATTTACAAAGACAAGAGTAGCTACCTGGGAACCCCACCACCTGGAAGTTCCCCTCCCAAATCACTCACCACCCGACTTGGAGCTATATCAATATCACTTTTACTGGGTCAAAGTCCTGGAACTCCCTCCCGAACAGTACAATGGGTGTACGTACACCTCAGGGACTGCAGCGTTCAAGAAGGCAACTCATCACTGCCTTGGTGGGGATGGGCAAAATATGCTGGCCTAACCAGCGACGCCCACATCCCGTAAATGAATTTTTAAAGAAAATGTGCAGCTTGCAAGAAAATCCTGTTTCTAGATCACCGACAAATATTCTTGAATTCGAAACTGGCATAAAATAGTTATGAAATGTATTCCTATGGAACCCATGACATCTGTGATCTGTTCCAAGTCCGATGCATTCCATAAAGTATGGGATCCCGATCTTAATTTTAAAGACAACACCTCATTGGACTTATTCCTGTTGCGTTTTCCATTTTGTAAGTCTTATTCTCGCAATATATAAAAGGTGCGTGGCCTGAGCTGTTATCCTTTCGTATTTATATGCCCTTATAGAATCATGGAACATACAGTGCAACCCACAAAAGGAGGCCATTCGGCCCATCGCGTTTGCATCGGATCTTGGAAAGAGCACCCTACACAAGTCCACACCTCTACCCTATCCCCGTAACCCCCACCCCACCTTTTTGGACACTTAGGTCAATTTAGCATTGCCAATTCACGTAACTTGCACATCTTTGGACTGTGGAAGGAAACCGGAGCACCCGGAGGAAGCCCACGCAGACATGGGGAGAACGTGCAGACTCTGCACAAGACAGTGACCCATGCCGGGAATCAAACCTGGGACCCTGGAGCTGTGAAGCAACTGTGCTACCCACGGTATCCTCTTTCCCCCCTTAATCTGTATCTGTTTTTGGATTGATGCATTATCAAAACTGGAGGCACTAGATCCTTAAGTCTATTGCTCTATATTCATCCTGTCTCGGTGGTTCCTTTTTTTTGCAATAGTTCTTCTTCGATATTGTACCTGTTTTGCATTGATTAGTATTTTTCTATTCTTTGTATGATATTTGTAAAAAAAAAAATTAAAAATCTAAATTTATTTTATTTTTTTTTATTTTTTTTTTAAAACGGACACTCACCTGCAGTACAGTACTTTTTGATTGGCCAGATTCCGCCTCGTGGCAGATGTTGGTTGGTGCAGGTAGCAGCTAAAATCCCAGGATTACCTGCACCACCCAATGTCTGCCACTAGATGGAGCCTAGGACCTCAGTCACAGATCAGAAGTGAAGCCAGGAACCAGAAGAGGTGCAGTTGAAGAATAGACTTTATTATAATAATCTTTATTGTCACAAGTAGGCTTACATTAACACTTCAATGAAGTTACTGTGAAAAGCCCATAGTTGGGCTTTCCAACATTCCAGCACCTGTTCGGGTACACAGAGGGAGAATTCTGAATGTCCAATTCACCTAACAAGCACATCTTTCGGGGCTTATGGGAGGAAACCAGAACAACTGGACACAGGCACAGGGAGAACATGCAGACTTCACACAGACAGTGACCCAAGCCAGGAAATGAACCTGGGGCCCTGACGCTGTGAAGAAACAGTGCTAACTACTGTGCTACCGTTTTTAGGGACTAAGGTAAGAAGAGGGCGAGGAGAGATACAAGGGTGGGAATCGGCAACGGCTGGCCGTCGGATGAAGAGGTACTGAGGGCCACAGCGGGAGCGCCGCAATCATGGAATTTCCAGTGTAGAAGGAGGCCACTTCGCCCATCGAGTCTGCACTGGCCCTTGGAAAGAGCACCCTACTTAAGCCCACACCTCCATCCTATCCCCGTAAGCCCACCTAACCTTTTAGACACTATGGGCAATTCAGCATGGCCAATCCACCTAACCTGCACATCCTTGAACTATGGAGGAAACCCACGCAGGCAAGTGCAAACTCCTGACAGTCACCAGAGGCCGGAATTGAACCTGGGACCCTGGAGCTGTGAGGCATCAGTGCTAAGCATTGTGCCACCGTGCCACATAAGAGTCTGTGACAAATGATGTGATGTTAAAGTGAAACTGGCAACATTAAATGGATACATTGACGCTATGTTATTAACATTAAATTGAAACAATGTTACGAATCAGCCAACATTAAGACTTACTATAGAGAGATTTAAAAGACCATTCCACAAGAGAGTGGGATCTACAGATCTATTTTGCAGAGAGAGGGCAAGACACTTCTGGCTGCTAGTATGCAGCATAGTCAGGAGTGGCCCAGTCATCTGTCATATCAGTCATAAAATACAGTCTGACCTTTGAGGAACAAGTACAGAGAGGTTTTCTTAAACAATAAAAAAAATCTGCACTTCTGCCCTTTCTGCATAAAGAATCAAAACTAGAGAGGTATCTGCACTGAATAGGTTGATTTCTTTTACTTTAACAACTCTCCATCTCCTGCAGGCATATTTATCTGCAGTTCGAATTGCTCTCTAATAATTCATGAGTGTTCACAGTAAAGGAGAGCATAAACAAGTGGAAGGGAATACAACAAAGGACCAATTTTTGACATCCTGTTTAAACATGTGCTACAAGAGAGAACAACTGAAAAAGCGTACTCATAGATTCCCTACAGTGTAGGAGGTGGCCATTCGGCCCATCAAGCCTGCACTGACTGCCCTACCTAGGCTCATACCACGCCCTATCTCGTAACCCACCTATTCTTTTGGACACTCATGGGAATTTAATAATAATCTTTACTAGTGTCACAAAAAAGCTTGCATTAACACTGCAATGAAGTTACTATGAAAAGCACCTAGTCATCACACTGTTCTGGTACACAGAGGGAGAATTCAGAATATCCAAATTACCTAACGGCGTGTCTTTCGGGACTTGTGGGAGGAAACCGGAGCACCCAGAGGAAACCCACACAGAGGAGAACGCGCAGATTCCACACAGACAATGACCCAAGTCGGAAATCGAACCTGGGACCCTGGAGCTCTGAAGCAACAGTGCTACCCACTGTGCTACCATTTAGCACGGCCAATCCACCTAACTTGCACATCATTGAACTGTGGGAGGAAACCGGAGCACCCGGAGGAAATACATGAAGACAAGGGGAAAAGTGCAAATTCCACAGAGTCACCCAAGGTCAGAATCGAACCCGGGTCCCTATGCTGGAGACAACAGTGCTAACCACTGTGCCACCACTGGTCTTGAACAAAAAGACTCATTTATTCTCACTCTCCTTCTCAACAGAGGACGTTGGATTGTGCACAGTGCTCAACAATGCAATAAGGACAACCATACAGTGCAGAAGACTTCACTGTCGATTCCTGATCCACTTTAATTCAGCAATTTCAGCCAGGCAATGGTTGCTGATGTCCAATTGTGTATTCTGACCTGGTAGATGGAAGGACGAATGGGATGCACGATGGCGCAGTGGTTAACACTGCTCCCTACGGTGCTGAGGACCCGGGTTCTATCCCGGCCCTGGGTCACTGTCTGTGTGGTGTTTGCACATTCTTCCCGTATCTGCGTGGATCTCGCCCCCACAACCCCTGTGCAGGTTAGGTGGATTGGCCACGCTAATATTGCCGCTTAATTGGAAACAAAAAATAATTGGGTACTCTAAATTTATTTTTTAAAAGATGGATGGGGAAAGATGCTAAACCGACTTGCTCCTACTTACTACCCAGAAAAATCGCAAATTCAAACTCTGATTTCTTTCTTCATTAGTACAATCATCACAAGGTCACATTATCGCACTATTTCTATACATAAATCACTACCAAGACTGGTGTTGATCCTCAGTACAAAGCAGACAGGCAACAAACTCTTTTAGGCAACCACAAATATAACAGTAACTAGTATCCTAATGACTAAGTGGTGAGGTCTAGGACAACAGGAAAGGTGGGGTTGAAGCACGAGGAATCCCGCAGAGGTAATCAGTGACTACTTTAACATAACACATCTAGAATCAGCGTTGAAGTTACATTAGATTTGCATTACATTTAGCAGTGCACAGAACTGAAAAAAGAACTAGGAGGTTGATCCCAGCATCCCTAATAATGATGCACCAACATGGATACCATGTGTACTGAGACTACATCACAACTCCCCGTTTAACATAGAACATAGAAAAATACAGCACAGAACAGGCCCTTCTGCCCACGATGTTGTGCCGAACTTTTGTCCTAGATTAAGAACAAATTAATCTACAATCCATCATTCTACCGTAATCCATGTACCTATCCAATAGCCACTTGAAGGTCCCTAATGTTTCCGGCTCAACTACTTCCACAGGCAGTGCATTCCATGCCCCGACTACTTTCTGGGTAAAGAACCTACCTCTGACATCCCTCCCTATACCTTCCACCATTCACCTTAAATTTATGTCCCCTTGTAATGGTTTGTTCCACCCGGGGAAAACGTCTCTGACTGTCTACTCTATCTATTCCCCTGATCATCTTATAAACCTCTATCAAGTCGGCCCTCATCCTTCTCCGTTCTAATGAGAAAAGGCCTAGCACCCTCAACCTTTCCTCGTAAAACCTACTCTCCATTCCAGGCAACATCCTGGTAAATCTCCTTTGCACCTTTTCCAAAGCTTCCACATCCTTCCTAAAATGAGGCGACCAGAACTGCACACAGTACTCCAAATATGGCCTGACCAAGGTTTTGTACAGCTGCATCATCACCTCACGGCTCTTAAATTCAATCCCTCTGCTAATGAACGCTAGCACACCACAGGCCTACGTCACAGCTCTATCCACTTGAGTGGCAACTTTCAAAGATCTATGAACATAGACCCCAAGATCGCTCTGCTCCTCCACATTGCCAAGAACCCTACCGTTAACCCTGTATTCCGCATTCATATTTGTCTTTCCAAAATGGACAACCTCGCACTTTTCAAGGTTAAACTCCATCTGCCACTTCTCAGCCCAGCTCTGCATCCTATCTATGTCTCTTTGCAGCCGACAACAGCCCTCCTCACTACCCACAACTCCACCAATCTTCGTATTGTCTGCAAATTTACTGACCCACCCTTCAACTCCCTCATCCAAGTCATTAATGAAAATCACAAACAGCAGAGGACCCAGAATTGATCCCTGCGGTACACCACTGGTAACTGGGCTCCAGGCTGAATATTTGCCATCCACCACCACTCTCTGACTTCTATCAGTTAGCCAGTTCGTTATCCAACTGGCCAAATTTCCCACTGTCCCATGCCTCCTTACTTTCTGCATAAGCCTACCATGGAGAACCTTATCAAATGCCTCACTAAAATCCATGTACACTACATCCACTGCTTTACCTTCATCCACCTGCTTGGTCACCTCCTCAAAGAATTCAATAAGACTTGTGAGGCAAGACCGACCCGTCACAAATCCGTGCTGACTATCCCTAATCAAGCAATGTCTTTCCAGATACTCATGGCATTGACCTGATGACCTGGGAGCACACCATAACACTGTACTTTTTACACAACTTTATAGAATGTACTGACATTGGAATAATTTAATATTGGTAGGCTCTTCAATTTAATCGACCTTGTAAACCTGACCTCTGTTTAAAGAGACTAATAAGTATCTGGGAAGTAGATTTAGGACTGAGTTTAGGAGGAACCTCTTCACCCAAAGGGTTGTGAATCTATGGAATTCCTTGCCCAGTGAAGCAGTTGAGGTTCCTTCATTAAATGTTTTTAAGGTAAAGATAGATAGTTTTTTGAAGAATAAAGGGATTAAGGGTTATGGTGTTCGGGCCGGAAAGTGGAGCTGAGTCCACAAAAGATCAGCCATGATCACATTGAATGGCAGAGCAGGCTCGAGGGGCCAGATGGCCTACTCCTGCTCCAAGTTCTTATGTTCTTATCACCTCCACCCACCTTCAGTGGTAAAGGTAACTGTACAGAACTGTATTATGGACCAAGCGTCTAGAGTGGAAAGTGTTTAGATTCTAAATGGGTGAGTCTGTGTAGTTAGGAGCAGGACATCTTTACATTTCACACACCAACAGTCAGGTCTCAGTCTATCAACCCACTGAACACGAGAGTGTTTGATACCAACAATCTTGTCGAAGCCACTGTGGTTTGGATGACATCAATTTAATCAAGTAAAGAGCATTGCTTTGGAAAAGATCATTTCATTTACAAAACGGGATAATTCAATGAAGTGAGCAATTCTCTGGCCGGAGCAAAGATATCCAGATATGCTTTGTGATATCAGAGAATATCTAACGAGAATGTTGAGACACGAACTCACCAATTTAGAATCTAAATGCTGTCCTCCTCAGGCGCTGGGTCCCCAAGACTTGCTGATTTTATAAACCATTTAATCATACCGAGCTGCGAAATCCTCACCTTCCAATCGGAGTCGCATGGTGAAGGAATGAGACCCCTGGCCTTTCAAGTTGACAGTGCAGGTGTAATTTCCAGCATCAATATTGTGGAGGGCATGGAATGTGAGTAATGCGGTCCCATTTGGGTAGGTGGTGTTAATTATGCGAGAACTCTGGTTAATATTCAAAGGAAGACAATTCTTGCTCCATTCAACAGTGAACCCGGAGGAAGACTGTATTAACTGCAGCAGCTCCTCGTTCAGAGGACAAAACAAGTGATGAATCAGTTCCTGCTTTGTCCACACATAATGGTCATAGAAGAGGTCAGCATCAACACATGAGAAATCTATCAATATTTATTAAAAAAGGAAAGAAATGTCAGTGCCTCAAGTTTTATAAATTGTACACAATTCAAAATCAACCAGATTTGAACAATATAAAACCAGACTAAATTTTCAGTTGTTTAGCTCTTGTGCCATATGCATCCTGCTTCACCTGTGCCACAGTCACCCCTGTCAAAGCCTCAGAGCAGCCATACAACACCAGGCATGTCAGAACTTCAGCTGATCCACAAACCATGCCCGAGCCAAGCCAAACAGCTGAGGGTATTAGCTAACTACATGTGCCAGACCTGTGCCAAAATATCCAACCAAACCAAAGCATTCCTACTCAATGCATTTGATAAGTAATTCAATTTCTGTCAGCACACCATCTAATATTGCCACCAAAATATGGAGGAGAGTGGACAGCATTCACTCTCTCCAAAAGCACCATCCAATATTCAGGAGAACAATACTGGAGGAACAGAAATTTACTCCAATTAAATATTGGGATTACTGAAGCCATTGTCACAAACACCACCCCCTAGCCATTGGCAAACGTCAGAGACTGAACCAGGCGGTTGTCAACCTTGGTTCATACCTTGCTCCAAGATGCGCTTCTGATTACAAATCTATGCCATCAACAAGACCAGCTATTTCCACCTCCATAACATCATCTGATTCCATTCTTCATTCATCCTTTGTAACTTCTGACAAACTCCTGATCAGCTTCCCACGATCTACCATCCCTAAACGTGATGTCATCCAAACCACTGCTAGCTGCATCCGAACATGTATAAAATCCCATTCACCTATCACCCATGTGTTGAGCTAAACTAGCTATTGATTGAGCAACACTTTGGTTTTAAAGGTTTCGTCCTATGAGTCAAATGCCTCCATGGTCTCACCCCCTCCTGATCTCCGATTTCCTCCACTCCCACAATCCTTCAACAGATCAGTGTTCCTCGATTTTTGGCCCCTTGGACTCCCTGATTTTAATTGCTCCACCTTTGGTGACCATGCCTTCAGCTGCCTAGGCCCCAAGCTCGGACTTCTCTCTCAAACCCCGCTTCTTTCTCTCCCTTGTCTCCCTCTTTTATGACACTCTTTAAAGCCCAACTCTGACCAAGCTTTTGGTCATCTATCTGTGAAAATACCCTAGACGCCACATTCCAGAGATTATTTGGATACACAGAGGGAGAATTCAGAATGTCCAATTAACCTAACAAGCACGTCCTTCAGGACTTGAGAGAGGAAACCAGTGCGACACCGGAGCGACCGGAGGAAACCCACGCAATCACAGGGAGAACGTGCAGACTCCCCACAGACAGTGACCCAAGCCGAGAATCGAACCTGGGACCCTGGCGCTGTGAAGCAACAGTGCTAACCACTGCTCTACTGTGCCGTCCGATGTGGTGCAGCGGCAAAATTTGTTTATAATGCTCCTCTGAGAAGCTTTGGGATGTTTTATGTTAAAAGAGCTATTAAAAAAAATATACATTATACATTTTCAACACCAGAAGCCTCAATAGATCATACAGTGGAACACGACTATCGTGCCTTTCCAGGCTTAAGAACTTTAACTTAACCCTATCCTGTACTTTTGCTCACCAACTATTTTTCCATATGAATAACCACATTGCCCTTACATTTACTATGCCCCTTGCCTCATATGTTATAAACCATGTTCACTGCATTTTATTTGATTGTCCCCCAGTATTTCTATAAATAAATCAAAAAGATTGCAGAACCATTTTTAGGAATAGGAACATTCAATCCTTTGAATCTATTCCACCTGTTCAGTTGTGGCTGATTCAAACCCCAATTCCACTTACCCACCTTTGATCCACTTTCCTTGAAACCCTTGATCTCAGTCTAGATCATATTAATCGACCACATAACCACAGCCTCCGAGAGAGAATTCCAGTTTCAATAACCTATGTGCGAAAATGTGTCTCCAGATTTCATTCTTGAATGGATTATCTTTCATTTTAAAATTGTGCGATCATATTCCGGATTTCCTTTTGTCATGGGAGTGTTCCTTTAAGAAATGTATGTCTTATCAAATGGCTTCACGGATGTCATTGTGTGGGTGGAGCTGGCTGTGGTTCTGGGTTTTTACTTTCGTTTTGAGCTGGGAACTGGCTGTGGCTCTGAGTTTTACTTTCGGTTACACAGTTGGATGCTGGATTCAGACAAAGAAGGTTTCTCTTCTCTCTCTCTGTATATTGAAAGGCGTCCAGATCACTTGATAATTTAAAAGTGATAACTGTTTTCTGGAAAGAATTCAAACCTACTGTTTTGGTAAAAGGGTTTTTCTGGTTTATTGGATGTTGTTATCAAATTGAAACAGTTGAAAGGGAAGAAGGGTTTTATATAGAGATGGAGCGCGACAGACAAATAGATACAGAGATACAGACAGCCAGATAGGAGACAGAGAGACAGCCAGATAGGAGACAGAGAGACAGCAAGATAGGAGACAGAGAGACAGCCAGATAGGAGACAGAGAGACAGCCAGATAGGAGACAGAGAGACAGCCAGATAGGAGACAGAGAGACAGCCAGATAGGAGACAGAGAGACAGCCAGATAGGAGACAGAGAGACAGCCAGATAGGAGACAGAGAGACAGCCAGATAGGAGACAGAGAGACAGCCAGATAGGAGACAGACAGACAGAAATACAGACAGACAGCGATACAGACAGACAGCGATACAGACAGACAGCGATACAGACAGACAGCGATACAGACAGACAGCGATACAGACAGACAGCGATACAGACAGACAGCGATACAGACAGACAGCGATACAGACAGACAGCGATACAGACAGACAGCGATACAGACAGACAGGGATACAGACAGACAGAGATACAGACAGACAGAGATACAGACAGACAGAGATACAGACAGGCAGAGATACAGACAGGCAGAGATACAGACAGGCAGAGATACAGACAGGCAGAGATACAGACAGGCAGAGATACAGACAGGCAGAGATACAGACAGACAGAGATACAGAGACAGACAGAGATACAGAGACAGACAGAGATACAGAGACAGACAGAGATACAGAGACAGACAGAGATACAGAGACAGACAGAGATACAGAGACAGACAGAGATACAGAGACAGACAGAGATACAGAGACAGACAGAGATACAGAGACAGACAGAGATACAGAGACAGACAGAGATACAGAGTCAGACAGAGATACAGAGTCAGACAGAGATGCAGAGACAGACAGAGATATAGAGACAGACAGAGATACAGAGACAGACAGAGATATAGAGTCAGACAGAGATATAGAGACAAACAGAGATACAGAGACAGACAGAGATATAGAGTCAGACAGAGATATAGAGACAGACAAGAGACAAATAAGAGACAAATAAAAGAGGTAGATAAGAGGCAGGCAAGAGGCAGATAGGAGGTAGGTAGAGATAGAGAGAACTGTGCTGTGTGGGGTATTTATGTTTATAGTTGATAAAAATGCTTACTGAGAGTGTTTATAGAAACGTTAACTGAATTTGTAGAATAAACTTGTTTTTTGATTAAAAGTGCTTAAGGCCTTTGTTGAATAACACCTGAAAGGTAGGCCTTTATGCTCTTCATAACCAAAATCTATAAACAGTTGTGGGTCAGGTGAACTCCATGATATACTTTGGAGTTTTCTAAACCCTGGCCCACAACACCCTTCTGCAAAATAGCTTATCTACTCTATCGAATCCCTTTATCTTTTTGATCAACTCAAGTAGATCATTCCTCAAGCTTCTAAACTCAAGACTTCAGGAAGCAAAGTAGTGTACACACATCTATCTGCATCAATAGAGATATATGTGGTAACAGAGCTAGATAACAGTGATGGAGATGGTTGGCAGCTTCAAATTCATAGGGGTGCACATCAAAGATCTCTCCTGGTCCACCCACATCAATGCTACCACCAAGAAAGCACAACAGCGCCTATACTTCCTCAGGAAAGTAAGGAAATGTGGCATGTCCACACTGACTCTTACCAACTTTTACAGATGAACCATAGAAAGCATCCTATCTGGCTACATCACAGCCTGGTATGGCAACTGCTTGGCTCAGGACCGCAAGAAACGTCAAGAGTCATGAACACAGCCCAGTCCATCATACAAACCTGCCTCCTATCCATTGATTCTATCTACACCTCCCGCTGCCTGGGGAAAGCGGGCAGTATAACCAAAGGCCCTTCCCACCTGGCTGACTCAAACTCCAACTTCTTCCATCAGCGGGAGATATAAAAGTCTGAGAACACGCATGAACAAGTGCAGCTTCTTCCCCACTGTTACCAGACTCCTAAACGACCCATGTATGGACTGAGCTGATTAATACTGCACTCCTGTATGCTTCACCCGATGCCGGTGTCTATGTATTTACATTGTGGACCTTGTGTTGCCCTATTACGTATTTTCTTTTTATTATATTTTCTTTTCATGTATTAAATGATCTCTATGAGCTGGTCGCAGAAAAATATTTTTCACTGTATCTCGGTACAAATGGCAATAAACAAATCCAATCCAATCAAGGGACTGCAAGCCAGATTTATGTGCTTTGCCCTCTGAATTTAATCTTTTAGATTTGATGTCATTCTGGATCATTCACATTGCAACTCTTCCAGAGGTGCTGTACCAAAACAAAATTTAATACTGCAGATGGGATCTGATCAAGGTTCTGTTGAACTGAAGCCTAACTTCTTTCCCTTTGTAATTCAACTTCCAAAAGTCAACATTCACTAGACTTTCTGTACCCGAGGATTAGCTTTTAGTGAAGTATGTACGTACCTGGATATTCAAAGTCTTTTGCTCATTGGAAGTGTGTGACCTGAGGCTCTGAATCATAGAAAGTTGATGGCTCTGAAAGAGGCCACTTGGCCCATTGTGTCTGTGCCGGCCAAGAACAAGCCACCGAGCCTTATCCCACTTTCCAGCATTTGCTCCGTAGCCCTGCAGGTTACGGCACTGAAGGTAAATATCCAGGCACTTTAAAAAAAAATAAGTTGAGGGTTTCTGCCTCCACTAGCCTTTCCGGCAGTGAGGGGCAAACCCTCACAAACCTCTGGGTGGAAAATTTTCCTTCATGTCCCATCCAATCTTTCTACCAATCACTTTAACCCTATGTCTCCTGATGTGTTGGGCAGGCTGGGTCGATGTGGACTGCACTTGATGCAGTGTAGCGAGACACAGACTTCCAACACTTGATGAGATGCAACATGATTTTATTTAACATCTAAATTATTATACATGTTTAACTGTGGGTTGACACTATGCTGAGTTGACTGGAGACCTGATACTAGCCTGACCAGACTTACTAGCTATCACATGGTGTTTGCACTGGCTAGCTCACGAACTCTGACTGTTTCAGAGGCTGAGTCCCGAGAGAGCGGGAAAACTGGTGCCCTCTGGCTTTACAGTGGTCGTGTCCTGTCTGGTGACTGGCTGCTGTGTTCTGTGTGTTCACAGGTCCTCCTGTGTGTCAATCACTGCCTGTCTGCACTATTATATACATAGATGTATATTATGACATCTCCAAGTCACTGAACTCTCTGCTAAAGCAAATAGGCCCTTCCCGTCCATTTTATCCAGCCCCTCACAATTTTCCACATCTCAATCAAATCTCCCTCAGCCTTTTCTGTTCAGGACAACAAACTCAGCCCACCCAATCTTTCCTCATAGTTGCATTTTTTCAGTCCTGGCAACATACTCAATCACCTTGTACCCTTGCTGGTACAATTACATCCTTTCTGAATGAGGTGACCAGAACTGCGCACATAACTCAAGTTGTGGCTTAGCTCCAGTCTAACTGCTCTGCTCATGGACGGGATTCTCCGCGGACCGGCTGGGCGAGCCACTCCTGCCCCGAGGAGTGGCGTGAACCACTCCGGTGTCGGTTCGCCCCGAAGGTGTGGAATCCTCCGCACCTTCAGGGGTTAGGCCTGCACCGGAGTGTTTGGCGCCGCGCCAGCCGGTGTCAAAGGGCTTGGCGCCACGCCAACCAGCGGCGAAGGGCCTCCGCTGGCCAGCGTGAGTTGGCGCATGCGTGTGCTGACATCATTCCAGCGCATGCACAGGGCGCTCTTCTCCCCATCGGCCATGGCGGAGGTTGACAGCAGCCAGTGTGGAGGGAGTGTCCTCACGGCACAGGACCGCCCGTGGATCAGTGGACCCCAATCGCGGGCCAGGCCACCGTGGGGGCACCTCCCGGGGCCAGATCCCCCCGCGTCCCCCCCCCCCCCCCCCCCGCTCCGCCCGCCAAGGACTCTGCAGGCCGCCCGTGGAGCCAGGTCCCGCTGGTAAGGACCTGTTGTGATTTACGCCAGCGGGACCCGCCGAAAACAGGCAGCCACTCGGCCCATCGTGGGCCGGCAGGGGGTTCGGAGAATCCCGTCCCTTATATCCTATATCTCGGTTCAAGGATTACCCATGTGTTAACCGCCTTATCGACCTGTGTTGCTATCTTCAGGGACCTGTGGACATTCACTCCCGGACTTCCTCTACACTTCTCTTATTTTCATTTTTCCATTTGTTGCGCAACCTTTAAAAATTCAAAAGTAAAGTCAAAGTTTTTAATTTTATACACTGCAGACTCGTTAAAAGATAGATGCGACGGTTACAATTTACAAGTCGTTCTTTTTCTGTGTCCCCTCCTTTTCGCTATTTCAGGGTCCTTGTCTTGCCCCTTTACTTTCCCGTGGGTGGTTGTCTGGTATTTCTATGTGGGCGGTGCCCCCTCTCCCTTCCCTCCCCCCGCCTCCTGTTTGTCGCTTGGCCTCCTCCCTCTTCTCCCCTCTCCTGTTATGGCTTGCCTTTGATGGTTCTCTTTCTTGTGGCTTTGTGCTGAGTCCTCTGGCCTCTGTGTCAGTCGCTTTCTGGCTTTCCCCTTATTATTTCCTCTGCCCCCCCCTCCCTCCCAGTTTCTGTCTGCTCCCTGTGGGCCGGTTGGCTCTCATGCAACTCCCCCTCCCCTATTCTACTGGTTGTTGGCTTCAAGTGGGTATTGGAACAAGTTAGTGAATGGCCTCCACGTTTTGTGGAAGCCCTCTTCTGACCCTCAGATGGAGATTCCAGGTGGAGAAGTTCCTGTACATCTGCCAGCCAGTCTGCAGCTGTGGGTGGTGCTGATCGGCAGCCGAGCAGGATTCTCCAATGGGCGATTAGGGAAGCAAAGGCACGGCTGTCAGCCCTCTTCCCCATACGTAGTTCTGGCTGGTCCAATACCCTGAAGATTGCCACTCTTGGGCACGGCTCCACTCTCATCCTCACAATCTTGGACATCGCCTCAAAAGAAGGCTGTTCAGAACCCGAAAACTCGGGGGTATGCCCAGAACATGTGGGCGTGGCTGGCCAGGCCTCCCTGGCACCGTTCAACTCCGGGAAGAACCTGGTCATTTGGGTTCTTGTCAGGTGTGCTCTGTGCTCCACTTTTAGCTACATGAGGCTTAGCCTTGCGCGGGAGGAGGTGGAGTTGGCCCTGTTCAGTACTTTGCTCCAGAGTCAAAACCCTATTTCCGTCCCGAGCTCTTCCTCCCATTTTTCCCTTGTTTCGTCCAGTGGGGAGAGTGTTCTTTCTAAAAGTCGTCCGTACAGGTCCCCGCAGTTCCCATTCCCCAGACTGTTTGCATCCAATAACATGGGTTTCTTGGGGCCCTAAGGTACGATGTTGATTCCTTGTGGAGAAAGATTTTGACCTGCAGATGTCGAAGTTCGTTCCTGTTCGGTGGTTCCAGTTTCTCTGTCAGGTCCTCTAAGGACACTAGTAGGTCCTCCATGTAAAAGTCCCTAACTTCAGTTTCCCTCCGCCCTGTCTCCACCTATTAAATGTGGCATCGAGCATGGCTGGTGGAAACCCGTGGTTGCCGCAGATGGTGGCCATGGTGGATACTTCGATCAGACCAAAGTGCTGCCTCATCTGGTTCTGGTTCTCAGGGTTGCTACCACCACTGGGCTGGTTGAGTATTTTGTTGGCGTGGATGGGAACGCTGCCGTGGCGAGGGCCTGGAGGGTTGTTCCTGTACAGGAGGACACCTCCATCCTCACCCACCCTCTCATTCTCTCGGCCACGGCTGCCCAGTGGTAATATTGCAGGCTTGGGAGAGCGTGGCCTTCCATATTTCTTTTCCTTTGTAATATTGTTTTGGGGATCCTTGGATTCTTCTCTCTTCCCCCCCCCCCCCCCCTCCCCCAAACATCATAATCAGTTTGTCGATTGCCTGGAAAAAGGCCTCGAGGATGTAGATCGGTATGGATCAGAACAGGCAGAGAAACTTGGGCAGTACATTCATCTTGATCATTTGCACCCTCCCTGCCAGGGAGAGTGGGAGTGCAGCCCATCTCTGAAGGTCCTTTTTTTACTTCCTCGCCATACTGGGCAGGTTCCATTTGTGGATCCATGTCCAGTCATGGGCTATCTGGATCCCCACGTAGCAGAATTTGCTTTGGCCGTTCAGCACT